>NW_005054554.1:218993-253088 GCF_000277835.1 Geospiza fortis | reverse complement strand
GGGAAAGAGCATCAGGAGGGAGAAGTACCAGGGATAAAGTGCTGTGAATTGACTGCAACCCTTCAAGTTGACTCTCGTAAGATGTGTGTATGTGTGGGAAAAATGGCTTAAGATTTGCTCTCATTTCCCCCCATCCTAGTCTGATATTAATTGGCATTAAATAAAATCAATTGCCCCAAGATCATGGGCAATTGTTTTGCCTGTCATGGTAAATAGTAAAGAGATCTCCCTATCCCCATCCTGATCCAAAACTTTTCATAGTGTTTTAATTAACTGAATGGGTGTGAGGAGGAGTGGTAATAAAGCACCTTGAGGGGTATATGCCTCTCAGCCAAGCTCAATTCATTTCTTCAGGCAGGTTCAACCACCAGAGAAACCATGTCTTGATCAAGCTTCCAGCAGTAACAAATGGTATGAAATACTGAACCCATTTTAAAACATAAAATGACCGACATGAAAAGTTTTATAAAATCAAGACTGTAAAAAAAAAAAAAAGTGGAGTTTTGAGGTACAGAAACAAGAGACAAAATGCTGGACTGAGACAGGATCTGTTCTTTCCTAGATAGAAATGTTTAATATATAGTTTATATCTACATCAGGTGATACCTGTTATACAAAAGACTAAACTTCAGGTTTGGAAGTTGGTCTTGAGTTTGATGCAGAAAGAACTGGAAGCTTAATTTAGCTCTGGAAGTCAAAACTTCTATCTTTGTATTGCAGGAAGATCTGGAGAAGATGTGACCGTGCAAAATTGCCAATTACACAAATGCTTTTCAGGAGGGAATGTGGGCAAGCCAGTCAAACCTGCAGCCTGTAAGCTCAGACCTGTTAATGTTCACAGCTCCAGAAATGAGAATCCTGCTGACATGGACGCTTCTGAGGATGGAGCTGGAGGGAGGCTTTGCAAGAGGCTTCCCCTTAACTTTGCCTTGAAGCTGCTGGAGATGGTGCCAGAGGTCCTTGTGCTGAAGGCTAGCACTGCCATTGGCCAAGGGAACCCCCAGATTAGGTGACAGGAGTGGCTGGGAGTCACTCCTGGTCCCTTCTGCAGCTTCTCCCCCAGTAGCTCCAAGGCCAGATGAGCTCAGCCAGGTCAGCTGCTCCCAATGCACTGCTGCAACTAAGGACAGACAAAACTCAGAGAGTGAAAACAGACACAGGCCACAGCTTTACCATGAGAGGCTTTTGATTCTGTAAATTCTCTTCTTCTTGTCTTGTAACATTTCTCTGCTTCACAAAATCCTTCCCAGGGCCTCCCATCTTACCAGCCATGGCCTTTGTTGTGCCTGCTGCCTTCCATCTCACACCAGCAGCACCAGACATTCAATTTTCAAATGCCATGCTCTCTGGTGGTCCAGTTAGAAAGCCCCGAAACCAGAAAGAGCAGCAACAGAGCAGGGAAGACAAATGAGCAGAACTATTGCTGACCAGCAGAAACACAGAACTTCTGGAACTGAATACACAGGCTCCCACTGGCTTTGGTTGATTGGGGGTTTTTTGGTGGTGGTGGCTTTGTTGTTGGTATTTTGCTTTCCCTGAGACACATTTGGGATATCCCATCTGACTTTCTGTCTTCAGAGTTCAGGGCCTAACTCCACGCCCACAGTGGCTGCTTGGTCCGTGTTTCTGTGCGTTCTGCCTGTGCAGTGGAGAGGGAGACATCCCTCCTGTCACACAGTGCTTTGGGCAGCATTAATGTTCTTAGGCTGTAGACACCAGTGTAAAGTAAATAATTACGCCAAAAAGGCACAAGATCTCTATCCAAGCACGAAGCTTATTTATTTAAAACTTATCTTGCTGTAATAGTTTTCATTCTAATTCAAAGAAGTTCTTCTTCTTTCTTGATTTCAATCCCATTGCAGAATATTTTATTTCCACTTTTCGAGGAGACACTGCACAGGTCCAGAACATCAAGCAAACAAAAGATTTGGTGAAACTGCATGATCTATCCTACACAGGTTCTTAGACTTGAATAATACATTGACACTGTTCACCCTGAAACCCCAGTGAGTCTCTCTCATCACTAAAAAGAATTGAAGCATATATTTTTCACATATACCTAAGCTCTGTATAATCATCTTGGATGCTAGCAGAGCTTGCAAACAAAACACAATACAGACATGCTCTGATATAAACTCTGACTTCACGTTTATGTAAAATATAAATATGTTCAGATAATGAATCTACAAGCACATATCATCATCCAAACTCTCAGGCTACATTTTATTTGCAATACAACTGCTGGAAACCATGAACATCCAACAGAATTCTGTCCATTTCCTCCAAAATGTGTAGAAAAGAGAAGAAAAAAAAATCTGGATTTGGGGGTGATAAAATGCTATTGGCTTAGAGGAACAGTGAACTCAGTTAAAAGGCACTGCAGTGGCATGTCACATCTTATTTTTAAACCAAGAAATATTCAAGACTAGATTAAATGAAGCAAGATTCCTATATTCCCATTAAGAAACCCTAGCAACAAAAGATAGAACCAGCTTAAATGTATACTTGTTATTGCTTTGCTAACCGGTAGGGTTGTTTCTCTGTTCCTGCATGTGGCCACTCATTTCAGATTAAATTAAAGATCAAATAAAATTCCTACTTTATTTCCCATGAGTTTCTCAACATGCAACACATCATGTGCACCACCAAGTGAAAGCTGTGGCTACACAAAGCTTTTTTTTGGGCAAAACATCTCCTTGAATTTACAAATATGTGTGGCACAACCATCTGTAACAAAACAAAAAGCAACAATCACATTTTCTTGCCATAATGTATCCTGCAAACAAGTTATAAACTTATTCCCTGAATCAGTAACAACTAATGATTAATAATATTTGACCCTTACTTTTCTGCCATAGAGATATGGACTTTAAAATATGCTAACTTGTTATTTTGTCATTTATCATTCAAGCAAAATTCTACATTTTAAATTTAATTTTCTTAATCACTTTAATAGTATATTTCTACAAGATTTAATTGCTCAGATGTGACAATCTCTCGACCTTGGATAATTTGTCTTGCCCAAGAAAACTAACTGCTATTACACAGGACGAGATAGAGGATTCTGATTCAGTCAAGTGTTCGCTAGATTAGTTTAACTAATGAGCCTGTTTCAAATGAATGAGAAATAAACATTCTAAAGCAAAAAAAAAAACCCAAATCAACAATAACAATAATTCCAGGGAAGATGCAAAGCCTAACAAGGCTTTGGAGATAAGGGTGGTTATGGAATGAAGGACCAGGCATCTTGGGCTGCATTAGGGAAGCATTGCCAGCAAGACAAGAGCACAGACAATGTGTGATTGCACATCAGTCACTAATATATAGCAACTGGAATAGTAGTATATCAGTATTTTTCCATCTAGTATATGGAAAAAATAGAGTAAGTGATTTTGTGTTCTTTGCACATTCCACAAGTTCATATCACCCATGGAGTTTTAATGGGTCAACTCTATTTTTTTTTTTTTCTGGCATCCTCTCATGTGATGTCATGCAGCAAAGTATAACAGAAAGTTAGTTCATATTTTAGCAATCAGATAGATTCAGCTTGGGAACCATGCAAGGCACAGAAAACCTGGTCCTGGTCAGGATTAAAATGTTATTAACTCACTATGTGTCCAAGTTTACCAGGTGTCAGCTTGCACCGCATCAGATCACATACCTGTGACACAGTATTTACAAAAAGAAGAGATGTACCCATATATAAACTTGATTGTTCTATACAGCAGAAAACAAATTAATACAGGAAGCCATGGGGTTATTTGTCACATTCTGCAGGTTAATATTCTGCAGATTAATATTTCTAAACAGAAATATTTTGCAAGTATCTAAACTGCCATGAAAAAAAATCAGCAAAAGCCAACAGTGTGCAAAATCATCATAGTAAAAAATAAAATATTAAAAAGTAACTTTATGTTTCATAAAAAGTGTTTTTTTATTAAAAGTATGTTATCAGGTAGTCACAAAAATAAGAATGGCAAGGGTGTGGTACTTCCCACCACTAGGATGTGGTGTAACTTAACTTTCTCTGAAGATTGCTTGATTCAGCGAGAATGTTTGAGAAGGAAGATAGTTGACATTTGACTGCTTAATTTCTGATTCACCTACAATAACTGTGAGGACACAGAAACAGTAATAAACAATGACAACGAAAACCACTGAGGAAATAAACAAATCACATATATCTTGGCTTTTAATACAGGTCAGTAACATGCCTCAGATTTTCTTTCAGCCTCATGTAAAAACAAAAGTGCTGGCATGAGAAGTGGTCACATCAACATTGCAGCTGATAAGTCTCAGAAGACAGATTAGAAAAAGATTTACAGATATCCTAAAATGGAAACGATGAAAACTATTTGAATGCATAGATGGGTGTTAAGCGAAAATGACACTGCAAGATGTCAGTGCGAATGAATAAAATAAACTTTCAGGGAAGGGGCAAATAAAAGATGTCTCAGATACAAAGCACACTTGGAAAAGAACAGGAGTTACATCAATTTCAAAGTCACACATTAGGTCCACACAGGCATGGCCATGTTTTCCCCACAGTATAAATGGAAGAAATGCAAATTACAATGGTAACAATGAAGTTCATTTCCTCTCTTGACAGCTGTCCCAGCTTGTCAGTAAAAGTTGTTCCTCAGTTTACAGACAGATCACAAAGCTTCTGCCATACAAACACTGTAAGTAACTGTTTTAGAATGACATAAAAAACTTTGAAGATAAAATTTCTCTGTCAACATTCTGCAATTTTTCTCTCTGCATATTCTGCATATGCAAAAGCAAGAAGAATTTAGCATTTATGGGTACTTGAAGTATTTCACACTTCTAGGATGATTTTCCCATATTTACTGCTAGCAAAAGGCAAAATGAGACTTAGTTCAATGTACAAAAACGGCGTTTCTGAAGAGAAGGTGCTTTTATCTGGCAGTGTCCAGTACATTTGATCTGGAACTGTAACTGACTTTTCTGCTGCCAGAGGAAAACGAGCATTTGGATGTTAGCAAAGTTTGAAATCAGGTAAGCATCACAGATAGAAAGCAGATTTTATTCCAGTGAGTGCACTGAAAGTGTTAGCTCTGAGTGATAATGAGGAGAGGTGAGGAGATCCAGTAGGACAAAGAAGAGCTCCAAAGCCATTCTCACACTGCTACCGTTTGTGTGAGAACGCCCTGTTACCGTTCGCTTACCATCACGAAGAACATGTGAAAAATTGTCCCTAGCCTCAAGCCCACTCAAGCTGACCTTGGATCTAAGATGCAAGATGGTGTGTGAAGTTAGAAGAAAGAATGACTTTCTTCTGAGAAAGCTGAGAAGCCATTCTGGAACTCTGCTTCTCAGTTGGCATCCCGTCCCCCCTTCCAGATTTCTTTGCCGAAAAACACACTACAAGCTGCAATTTTGAAATTAATTCAGGGATGGTGGATTCAGTCCTCCCTTTGACATCACATTAGAAATTTCTTTTCTGTCATTTCATTTCAGATAGAAAACCACCAGAGCAACTGACTGCATGCCAAACAAGAGGTCTCGCATCACAAGACAATCAGAAGAAGCTGACAAACTTCCAGGTAAGACTGAGCAACAAAGGTTCTCAAAAGTGAAAACAAGCCAGAAAAAGGAGGCAGAAAAGGGCAACATGACCACCTATTTGATCTTCTAGTTTAACCATTAAAATACCATTCTGTGCAGAAATAAGAAGGGCAAAAGTACATTGTCAAGTTCAAAGAAAAATGCCAAGAGAAGACTAAAATGTGTGACTAGAAAGAAACTCATACATTAAGAAATGAAAACCTGAAAAACAATGGACCCTCCCCTTCCCCCACCTTCAGAAGAGTTTAAAAGGTATGTAGAATACACATCTGATGTGACCAGAAAAGCAGTAATGGATAAAACCTGAAAATGTTATTAGAATTATCAGTTACATTTAGCATGCACAAAAGAAATGCCAGAAAAAGTGGCGTTATTTATAACACAAGAAAATGCATCTTTTCTAGCTAGTTACAAACGTTTTGTCTATTATTTCCATAGAAAGCAAACCCACTCAATTTGTACATTTGCATGTTCTGTTGCAAGTGAAAATGTTAAATCATTTCTCCAATGGAGAAGTAGGTGGTATTTTGGAAACCTTTCCAACAGAATATAAATTGAGTTTTCATCAAAATAGTATAGTGAACTAAGTATACATGTAAAGTAGTACGCTAATTTATTTAATTAAAAATAGTTTCTTATGCTGCTTTCCAATGTCTCACTCTGCATTTTTTTGACCTCAGCAAGGACTCAAAATCATCACTTAGAGAAACCCAGGAGGAAAGAATATGATCTTATCACCTGTGATTCCCACATTTCAAACACTGGCGAAGTTTGTGAACTGTTTAAAGAGTGATGGCTTGAACAGGTGACAAGTCAGGATCTTAGAGAAATACAGACTATCAACTGGATTTTGGGAATATGGTAATTCCCCTGCCACAAAACAAAGGCTGTCTTCAATACAGGACTCAAAATCTGCAGGCGTCCATGACACTTAATTGCAGGGATTTTGCAGGAGGTAACATTAGAGGGCTTAAGGAAACACTAACAAAACATCAGCTTTCTGCAACTGATTTTCATTTTGACAGCATCACCAAGATTTTTCTGCTTATCAAAACTTCAGCCAAAGAAAATGAGTAATTCATTGCAGCTTGTAAATTGTGTTCTGATTGTATAAGGGAGATACTTGTTAATAGCTGCACTACCAAAACTAAAGTAAGATAAGCAGAATGCCTTAATTATGCACATCTTCTAGCAAAACAAATAAGCAGCTTGCAGCAGCTTACAAGGGCAAGAATTTCCACCAAATATGACTGCTGCAAAGGTATCAAAAAATAATGCTGATTACCAACTTAACATTGGTTAACTTACTAATGTGTGGGAACATAGAAGCAGGCATGGAAAATGCAGAAGACTGCTAGAGGAGGTTCTTCCAAAACATATAAACTTGTCTTTTCAATCAAGCACGTTCAGCTGTAACATGATAGGACTTCTGCAAACGCAGCACACTGTACAGAAACTTAAATTTTAAAATAAGTTCTCTCAGGCTGAGAGGGTAAAAAAACCCAGTAGAAATATTTTCTGTTCACTTGCAGGAAAAAAGCATTGCTTATCATTGGCATAATTGTCACCGATATTGCAAAGAGATAAAGAAATCAGTGATTTTCAAACAGAACAGCTACAGCATACAGGATTTCAAATGTTTCTAGGCTGAAAGAGGAAAAATAGCCTAGGCATGCCATATTACTATTTAACTTGAACAAACTGTAGAAAAATTGCTGTCTCACTTTAAATTAAAAGCAAGAACAAGGCGAAACACAGAGTTTCTCCTTTGCTTCTACTCCTTATAACCTGCAATTCCAACCAAATTTTTCTGCCATAACTAGCCACACAGTTCCTAGCTGAAATGATCATAGCAGCAATTCTGCAATAAGTCTGATCAAAATAATGTTTAAATTCAATTACAGCCAATTACCCAAAAGTTTGACAAAGTTCTCAGTTTCCTGAACTCTTCCGCGCAGCAGCGCTGTGTGCCATCCTTACTCACAAGGAAAATAAAACATGCAGCAATCTTTATTTCCCAGTTTCTCTGCTAGGAACACCAGTCCCTTTTTTCTTTCTCCTGTAGCAGTTTATATGACTTTTGCTCCAGGGTAAGGCTCCCACAGCCTCCACTCCCGCTCGGGTCTGTCCCATCCCGGCTCCGGCGCTCAGCACCATGGCCAGCGGCACGGCGGATGGCGAGAGCGGGGTCACCCCAAATCCAAAGCTGGCCTCAAACAGAAACTACTCATCTCTGCCCTCTCTCCTCCTAGCTGGTAGATCAGACACGCTGCTTATGGCTGCCCTGATGCTGTTTCAAAGCTGCTGTTGTTGCTCAATGACACTGCATAGCACTGAATGAAAAAGAGAAATGTTCAGGGTAAATGTTGCTTGCAGGAAATGGTTGTAGCTTTTACAGTTTCATTGTAATGATGGCAAAAGGACAAGCATCAGTAAATGACCTATGTGTTGAAGTGCTGTCATGATGTGATTTTGACTTTGGGTAGGAAGTTTGCTTATTGATAGAAGTGAAGTTTGTGAAGACTCTGTGTGAGGAATGTAAACTTCAATGAAAGTTCAGGCTTATTCTGACAATAACAGTAACTGGTTTACAAAATGATGCTGCTACCTGGATTGTACAGAGCTGTAATTGTTCACTATCTCTGTTTCTCCAGTTTATGTTCCAAACAGTGCCGTTGGGAAACGCATCTGGGGAGTTCTGAACACATCTGTTACAGATATGCTGCATAAATGTATGTACAGTGTTACATAATCACACAATGCTGTAGAAATAAGGGTGACTAATTTCAAACTTTGCTTCAAATATAATTTGCTGTCGTGTCTTTTTATGCAGGGAAGCCTCACTTCTAAAAATGATGAAACTGATTTTGCCTAACTTGAATTAGGAAAGCTTTATCAACATGTCTTACTCACTCTCCTTTTAATATAAGAAACACGTGGGCAAACTCAGCAGTTGAATTTGATTCTATATCCAAATTTGGTGGAATTATAGGGTTTCTGAGTGACAGGTATGTAAATGCTGCTCTGTTTCATATCACACATTTTCTGGACCCCTACTGATACTAAGCCTCCATCCCCTCCTCCATGCAGCTTTCTGACAGTTACTGACAGAAAACACATCTGCAGATACTCTGTCTTTTTAATTTTCCTGCCTATTTAAAGATCTTGCATTTGAGTTCATAAATAATTGAAATTACCTTTCTCCTTTGGAAAAAAAATAATGCATAGAAGCAAAGAGTTAAATTTCATGTCAGCAGAATCACAGGTCATGCTGAAAATGTCCAGATGACATGTATTTAAAAGATACCCTTGCAAAACTCTTTAGAGATTAAAAATAACTGACTTCTGGAATAAAGTATGTTCTAGGTTACTTGAAAGTACCTTTATCCACAGCAGAGAGCTGGGATCTACAAACTTCCCTGTCTGATCCTACGACTACCTTTGCGACTTCAGTGGCACCATGATCTGCAGGAATTGTGCACAAGTCACCTGAGCTGCATCTGCCCCCAGTAAAATGCAAATACCTGTACTGCAGTATAGTGTTGGGAAAGGCAGGCCTAATTCACTTCATTTCATCAATCATTACAGTGCCTTATAGACTAAGATTAAGTGCACAACAGCAGGCAATTGTGGAAACTTTGCAGTGTATCCTGCGAAGTTTCACTTTACTCAATGAATCCAGGCGCTGATGTTGAACATGTTGTTTCTTCTATGGGCTCGGAGAAAGTGCAGCAGATTTCTACACATCTCCTCTGCAATGCAAGAGTGAACAAAAGGGAAAGTGAGCTCATACTCTTTTATCTGAACATCCTCTGCTGAATTGTTTTATGTGACCATGACCTATTACAGCTTTTAAAAACACGCTTGATTTTAACTGTGTTATATGACTGACCTCAGTTTTCAAGCTCTTTTCAGCCTTCACAAGTTGAGTCTTCAGTTAAGACTGAAGAATTATTATTGTTGGTCAAGCACTATTAGAAGGAGTAGGAAAAAATAAATTCTCTTTCATAAGAATCAGAGATTTAATCCAGGACTTAACAAAATACAAAAAGATCTTTTATCTGCCTGTACAATGCTATTCACAGAATTGCTCTTCAGAGAAGAGCCACATCTTTTTGTTCTCTTTTCTCACAAATTTCTATTTTTATACTATCCTCCTATCTGCAAAGCCTTTCACTCTAAAATGTAAGCTTACTTTGTCATTTAAATCCCCCAAATCTCCACAATTTGACAGAATATTTAGGGTTGAAAGGGATCTCTGGAGATCATCTCATCCAACCCCCTACCAAGGTACAGTCACCTAGAGCAGGTGAATCAGGAATGGCCCCAGGTGGGTTTTGAATGTCTTCAGAGGGGGAGATTCCACACCCTCCCTGGGCAGCTCTTCCAGTGCTCTGCCACCCTCAATGGGAAGAAGTTCTTCCTCAAGTTGAGATGGAAATTCTTGTGTTTTAGTTTATGGCTATTACTCCTTGTCCTGTCACTGAGCACCACTGAAGGGAGTCTGGCTTCATCCTCCTGGCACCCACCTTGGAGCTATTTATTTGCATTAGTGAGATCCCCTGTCAGTCCTCTCCAGACTAAACAGACCCAGATCCCACCTCTCCTCATAAGAGAGATGCCCCAGACCCCTCATCATCTCTGCAGCCTCCACTGGACCCTCTTCAGTAGCTCCTTCTCTTTCTACAGCTGTGGAAACCAAATATGAACACAGTACCCCAGATGGGCCTCACTAGGGCAAGAAGGGGAGCAGGATCACCTCCCTGACCTGCTGGCCACACTCCTCCCCACGCATCCCAGGATACCACTGTCTCTCCTGGCCCCCAGGGCACACATGACCAGCTCATGGTCAACTTGTCACCCACCAGCACCACAGTGTCCTACCCAGAAGAGCTGCTCACCAGTGGGTGAGCCCCCAACCTGTGCTGCTACTGGGTGTCTTCCCCCACAGGTGCAGGACCCTACACTTGCCCCTGTTCAGCTTTATTAGGTTTCTCTCTGCCTAATTCTTCAGCCTGACAATGTCCCACGAATGGCAGTACAGCCTTCAAGCACAATTCAAGTGTAATTTCCTCAAGTGAAGAGTAGTGGTTCACATCAAGCCAGTAATTTTCACAACTACAATCAATCTGATTTTCCTTTTGTTGCAAATTTATTTAGCAGTTAAGTACACTTCTATAAATGTATAATAAATAAAATAGGTTTTAAAGGAAAGCAGAAAAAAAAAAGATTGAAATACAGAAGTACTTTTGAGTCTGTTCCAAAGCTTAATTCCATGAGTACTTAATTCCATAACAGATCAGAAAAAAGAAAGGGAATAGATGCATTTTCTACAATGTTTTCTTGGTATGACTGAAACATTCAGAGCCTCAAAGAGTCCCGTAATCCATCCCTTTTAAGTTTAAGTAAAACATTTCTTTGAAAGTAAAATTGGACAACTTGTACAGCATGAATGTGAATGGCCTCAGGGTCTAAGCATATTCCTAATTAATCTTTTGCCATCTGGGGGTTATTTTTCTCCATGCATTTTTAGGACCTCAGTCAACATTTCAAGAATTGTGAAGAAAGAATCAGCTGAGGACACCTACAATCTAACTAAAAATATGTTCAGTGTAACAGGTCAAAGAAAGAAATTTATTCTGAGAGCAGACATTTGACTTTCATGACATCATGTATTTGCTGTCTGTACTTTCTTATGTGTTTCTATTTGTCCTTTTGTGTACTTTAATATTAAAATACTGTATGTCTCCTTCTCACAGTTAAAATTGACCCTCATTGAGTGGGCTGTTGTAATATCAGACAGTTCTGTGTCTTCAAGTGACAGATTATTTTGAACACTGTTCAATCTAAATATTAATGTTTTTAAGAATATATTGTTCTGATAAATCTATTAAGGTAATCTTGACTGGGCAACTGCGTGCTATTCATGTCAACAGCCTGGACAGACACCTGGTGACTACTCTCAAGTTTTTATTTATAATCTGAATCAATGAGCTCTTTCACTTCACAATCTATTCTCTTGAAATGTTCAAAATGTGCATCTCATCTTGATGCCATACTTCTATAAAACTACTTTTTATGAAAAGCCTGATCTGTTTTTATAAACATGCCTCTGTGTTTTTCACTGTACATTATACCTTCCTCTTCACTCCATGCATGAGACATCCCCATCACAGCAATGGCCAACACAGACCAGATTATAGGGAAGAGAAGAAGGCAACTTCCTCAGCTAGTCATTGGTGCCATTATTTACTTTTTTGCACTCCTAACTAAAAAAGTTAATTTCTTGAGTAAAAGGACACAAACCTTTATAGTTTGAGGGATATTACCTCACAGGACACCATAACAGTTTATGAAACTGCAACTGAAAATAAACAGTAAGGTTACTCTGAGGTCACAGTTTGAAAACACATTTAGACAGTTGTTTGGATCTATTCAATATAATTAAAAATTAAGTTTATATCATGACCCACTCAGTCGGCAGTTATTTCTAGAAGTAAAAGCTGGTATCATGGAAGGTTTCAGCAGTTCTTGTAAAACACCAATGGTACAGTTGTGTCTCAAGCTGAAAGTATGAACTTGGCTCTTGTAACATGAGATCTCCTATGGAGCTCAATTGAGGTGCCTAGCTAAAAAAGACTCTCCAATCTTGAAATGGACAGATTTTTAGCTAGATAAATGGTAAGGTATATTATTTTTTAGAAAGATCAGAATTACAAAAGCACTATCAGTTTCACAAAGACCAAAAAAACTAGTACTCAGGAGTATCTGGTAAAATGTAATATTTTAATGTAACTAATGGTACAACTACTCAGATTTTGAGGTTTTTAGATTTTCTTCCAAAATGCTTTGTTGCTATCAGATGTAGATACTAGCACCATTTGACCTTTGGGTTTTCTTGCCTTTCACAGATGAAACAAGCACAGCTGGTTATATGAATTCTTAAGAATTTGTGACATCTCACAGGACCTGAAATTCTTCCCTGTGAAATGAAAAATACTAAGTCTGTACTACTCAAGGAATTATCTTCTTAGCAAGCACAAAAACATATTACCTCTCTGCATCTCCCCAGTCACAGAAGGAATACAACTGCACCCAGCATCTCATGGAAAAGAAACATAAGGCTGTTAAGTCTGAACAAAACTGACAGCATGCTCTATGCAAGAGATACTGACAATGTGTTTGACTTCCTCATGTTTCAATATAGTTGCTATATAAGTTTCTTTTTATGGAAATTAATTTCCTGAATAATTTTGGAAAGCTCATATGAATGAGTGTAGGTATACAAGATACTTAGAATAATTACCAACAGACTTCTTAGAAAAGGGGGAAATCTCCACATATGTGAATGGTGTATTCTGCCACTTATGAGTAAATACATCCACAAAGTGTCCATTTCTTCTGTCTGGAAAAAGCCCACTGTAACTCTTCACTAGAAATCCCATGTAACTACTAATGTACAACCCAATGTAACTGACAATGACTATATTTACCTAAATAACTGATATTTACCCTACTTGCAGTTGGCAGCTCTGTTTGGAAGGCCAATTTATAGAAAATCAACTTTCCAGCTTCATAGAGAAGGTACTGACTTGTATATCACTAAACAAAAGCCTTTTCAATATTCCATGGGAATGCCTTTATTTCTGTTCCTGAATGTCTCTTGAAAATAATAAATATGAGCAATGTCACATATAATTCAGTACAAAAACTTTGGCAGCTACGTATATATGCTATTTGACTTAAATATTACTACATGCAATGTTTCAGAGGTGAATGCTGTACAAGAGTTTAAGGATATGGCTTCAATAAAGATAAATTAAAATAAATAAAATAAAAAAGGAAAGTACAATAGAAAAACCAGAACCATTTTCTATAATTTACATTTGTTCAGTGCTGAATATGAACAGTTTTGACAAATCATTGGAAACAGTTTTGTAGTCATAGGGTACAGGGTGTAATAGGTAACTAATTGAATATTGGATTTGTTGTTTTGAAGTCACACTCAGAACCAGGAATCTGGATCAGAGACAGGTAAGTTTAAGGCAAGAACACCCAGGAAAGTATGCAGAAAACACAGCAACAAGCAGCAATGCAAACTAGTCCAATGCAAGTCAGGGAGATGTAAGTATAATAAAAGACCAACATAGCAAACAGGACTTTTCCTCAACCACAATGAGGAAAAAGCAGAAAAGAAAAAAAAAACAACAAAGAAACAGACATCCCACCCTTCCAAAACAAAATTGGTCATATCACTAATGACAATTGTAAAAGAAAGTAAAGGCTTGCACAGGACATCTCTGAAAAACAAGGCCAAATATGAAGGGTCAAAGGCAAAGGAGAGTTACAAGAAAGACCAGGAGCATTGTTAACCAGCTACTTGGTACAGAGGTGAAAAAAAACCAGTCATAAAATCTCTGCAAAGCTCAAGCTTAATCTCTGTCTTCCACAAAAGGATCAGTTTCTCAGGTGAGCAGAAGAATTTAACAGCTTTGTAACAGCTTAACACTGGGGAGAGATAAATTACATGTTATCACAATTGCTTGCCTTCATTAGTTTTATCTCAGAATATTAACAGCATGATCTGAAGACATTTCAAAGCCACAAGTGGCTGTTTTTTAACTCAGGGGAAATGAGTGACAAACTATTAGACTGAGAAACTTACAAGAAAGCCAAACTGCCCCTGTCTCTAAAAGAAAAGACAATGTGAGCACTGGCGAAATACCAGGGGCAAAAAAAAAACCCTTAAGAAAAGTATTTGTCAGCACCAGAGAATGAAGAGATGACTGGCAAGAAAGTTTCATTTTTCAAGACCAATTAATTATCAAACATATTTTTTCCTCCCCTGTAACAGGCCTCATTACAAGTGGAGGCAGAAGATGCCAAAGACTTTCACCCCCATGAAGCTTATGACATTGTCTCACACACCCTTCTCAGAAATAATAGGGAGACAGTCTAGGACAGAACACTACAGGGTTAGTGAAACATTAGGTAAACACATTGAAATAACAGTTATAAATGATCTGAGAGTTAAAAGTAGTTGCAATTTATTCAAATGGATGGATGTGCCAACAGTCCTGTGTCTGCTCCTCTGTTTGATGCTGCTCAGTGCTTTCATGGATTATCATAAGAGGTCATTATAGACAGGTCATGATTGCTTTAGCAAGTCAAAAATAGGTGGGTTTTTTGCAGACACTCCAAATGTGGGAATGTATGCTTGAGAGCACACAAGAATTAAAGCAGATCTGGACAATCTAAATAACTAGTCAGAAAGACCCCTCCCCAACTAACTTAGAAGAAACAAATACCTCCCTCAGGGAATCTCCAGATGATGTTAATTCATACAATAAAACCTCCCTACATCCCCATGATCTATTCAACATGGAGGTGAATCTTGGCAAGTCTGGAGACAGCTGAACACATCCTCTGTTATTCCATACAAATACAAATACACACACACACACACACACACACACACACACACACATATATATATATATATTTACCTTTGTCTCTACAGTTTCCTGCAAATCTCTGCTACACTTGATGCTATACACTAGTGTACTTTGAGCTGGTCCTGGCACTCTGGAGTGCTCTCAGTTACTTTCCATTCTTTAGAAATTGTATTTTTTAGTCTTTCTAGCGTAGAGCAATGGGCTTTCTCTGCTTTTCATGCAAGCATTTGGTAAGAGTAGCGAAGAAGACTGCTGGATATAGTTTAATAATGATGTCTGAAATCATTCTGAAAAGAAAATTGAAGACTTCAATACAAAGTAAAAAGAAAGTATTTTCTCCCTAAAGATGAAGAGATGGGTTATTTGTGTTTTCAAAGAACAGAGCTTATAGTGGTCATGCTACAAGCTTTTGTAAAAGAAGAGTGGTGAGCTAGGGGAGTCACAGCACAGAAGAATTTAACACACTAGCAAAAATCATGATCCTCAATCATATGCAAGAAAGCATAGCTTGAAGCAGTCAGTCATGATTTCCATTTGATTAAATCCAAATGCTTTTTCTTCTGCAAAACCCCTGCCTTCAAACAGACCTGTATGCATGTCTGGTGACACAGTTTATTACTTCAGCTTTTGCTCGTAAGTATCTGTAAATATACATTGGTGACTCCTAGAAAATACTGCTAAAAAGCTAAGGGACAATGTCACAACAATCTGTGTACATGCAAACACCACCTTAGAGACAGCAATCACACAAAGCAAGTACCCCATGGAAACATCTGGAAATGCTCTCAGCAATGGAGCACAACTTCTAGGAAGAAATCCAAATAATAGCAAAAAAAGCAGCAGAGAGAAATGGACTACACATTTCAGAGCTACCTTTAAAATCTTGCAGTTTTTTGGTGTAAAACCTATATGAACACTGTCTCACACTGCAAGCTACCCTAAGATGGTAAGGTAGCCCAATCCTATGGGACTGAAGTACTACAGGAAGGAAAACCACACCTAAGTAGAATATAAAACAGCTCTTTAAGCCATAAGATCTTGAACAATAACATTAACAATAGCTTGAACCAGCCCTGATGTATTGGACTTTCAATATTTTATCACAGAGGATGCCCATAAGCATGTTGCAGTTTCCCTCAAAAGGAATTATTCAAGTTAATGCAATTACAAATAACAATTAATGCATTAGCAGAAAAACCCCAAAACCTGTTATCCTGCATCATAACAGATTTGCCTCCCATCATTCTACCTGAAGCTGCTGCTTTTCCATCAGTATGGCTACACCAGGACTCATTGCTTTTAAATCCCCCAATTTACTCAAGAGTCTTGAAGATGTCCCAGCCTTGGCTGACCAAAGTAATTATTCGTAGTGAAAACTAAGCAGATATTACATGCACAGGAAGTTGATGTCCCTTAATGCATGTGTGCGGATGAAGTTCTCAGGCAGCCTCAGTCAGACCCAGAGCACAGTGCTGACTGAGGATGACAGCCTCTCTCTTTGCCAGTCTATGCAAAACATCAGCAGACCACAGAAACTCTCCACTGACTACCTCATTAAAAGTCACCTGGTGAAGCTTTTTAAGTAGAGCACAGGAATCTTTAATCCTTGGCACTACTTAAATTTTAGTTCTGCAACTACTTCAGTCTCGGTAAAACTAAAATGATTGAAACTCAGAAGCGCCTTTTAGAATATTAATGAAAAAAAAGTGAGTTTTCAATGGTGTATGTACCACTTGTCATGGTATATTCTCATTTCCAGCCCGATCATTCCCAAGAGGGGAGGCACAGCATCATCCTGGGCGAGGTTCCAAATGGAAGAGACACCCATCACCTATTCTCTTTTGGTTGTGAGTGCAGGCTGCATGACGGGGCCAGAACAGCTGCAAGGACACAGAAAGGACACCTGAGAAGGGGCAAAACCTACTGAGGTCCCTGTTTCCTCAGTCACCCCGGGCTCCTGAGCCCATAGCTGAAGGGAACAGACAGAGGAGCACGTCCAGACAAAAAAAGGTGCCTGACAAGTCTCCAAACACCTTTCAGGACCATCATTATTCAGGCTCCCCATATAACTCTCTTGGTGTTGAGCAGCAGAAACAAACAACATTCCTCCACCAGAAATCTGCCAAGAAGAAGGAAGAGAACAATAGGACCACTACACAGGAAGAAGCATCACCATTCCTGAATCATTCACCATCATTTAAGCACGCAGATGGTACAACAAAATTCTTACTTGCAGAAGTGGTGAGCAAAGGATTTGCTGCAGAGCAGTAGGCAGATGCAGTCTGTTTTCCAAGTACTCTGACTTCCACTTAAGTATCTGCATTTAACAAGAATAACTGTGCCTACCCAAGCAATCACTTGAATGAATTGAAGACAGCTTTCTAACTAACAATTCCTTTCCCACCATCAGTCAGTGAAGTAAAAAACCCAGGCTGCAGACAGTTTTTGAAGCTGAATTTATGAAATTTTAGGGAAATTCATGTTGTATGAAAGCATATTTTCCAATATTTTTGCTGTGTACCAAGATTTGCTCATGCTATTATGGGCAAAATTTCTTAAATGTTAACAAAAAAATGTTCTTCACAGTGAAAGATTCCCTTTTGTCATTTTTGAAGAAATCAGGTTTTATGTAAAATATACTTTAGGTGGAAAACAAACCAGGTTTGTTTCATAATGATTGTAATGGCAGTCTAAGCTGGAAAGCACTCTGTATGGTGATGAAAGAACACTGACCTCTCTGCAGCTTTTCAGGCTTGAAAGTCAGAAAACACTGATTTTGGTGGTAGATTTGGCTCATAATTGGAAATGGGGAAAGCTGGGGGTGGTGCTGGTGTAAAATCAGTGAACACCCATCCCATTAGTCATCCCAACCCTGTCAGAGTCCAATCCTGTGAAACCCAGAGGCAAAAGTCTTCATGGCAAACTGATAGTTTTCACACTTGATCTTTCAAGGCAGCTTAAACTACTTTGGTAGAGAGTCTGGCACATGAGAATTTTATGAAAGAAAGGCATGCTCAAAGCGTGTATTTTGTATTGGAGTTTGAAGGGAAATCATTGACAGGATGACATATCTCTATCTCAGCACGGCAGGGCAAATTCTCATAGGATTCCCAGTTCAAGGTAGAGCCCTAAATGAAGTCTGACACTCCACAATAAATCAACAGTTTCTGTGCATCATAATGCTCATTTCATTCTCCAGTCTTCTCTTCAATTTTTTGAGGCCAGTTCATTTGAGATGAATAACACTTCTTTCAGAGTCCATGAAAATGTTCATTTTTGAATGACTGAGGGATCAGGTTGAACATTGTTACTTCCCAGCACCAGAATGTTCTAGCACAAATCAAGGCTGTGAAAAAGGCCAAATCAGAGATAACAGCCTTCTGCATTTTTTTGAAAAACTAAAAGCAAGGAAGAATATTCTCACTTGGCTTTCCTCTTTCCACCACTCAGAAGGCACCGTGTGGCAACAGGGTAAGAAAGGAGAAGTTTTATTCTGTCATGTTATTAGAAGGGTAACCCCAAGAAGACACACAAAAAGAATTTAGCTGAAGAAAGTGAGAAATTGACTAGCAACCTGAAGCCACAACTAGACATTTGCGAGCCATAATGGACGGCAGCTGTTGGCAGAAGTTTGACCATTTGAGAATAAGAGATGTGGAGTCAGCATGAAAGAAAGAGCAGATTCAAAACATCCCTTCTGAGCACCTCTGTGGGAAAGGACACCACCAGCTGGGGTGCTGGCAGCGCCTCAGAAATTTTGGATGCTTGGAGCATCTCAGGTGTGGGGAAGCATGGAGAGAAAGGCTGCTCTGTACAGCTGCTGGAGCTTGACACACTTCCAGACTTCACCTGACAAGGCACAGAAGAAACCTGTGCAGCCGTGGTGCCCCTGTGGCCAAGAGCACTGGCAGCACATCAGAGGAGTTACCTTGGGATACCCCGCCCCCTGGGCTGGAAGACAGAGATATGAAGCAGGATGAATTCCCCAGAATCCAAGGGGAAATGGTCAGCAGCAACAGCAACATGGCGTTTCAAAGACATTGAGACACAGTTCTTGAGGTCATGGTTTGGTGGTGAATGTCACAGCATTAGGTTTATGGTGAGGTCTTTTTCCACCCTAAATAATTCCATTATTTGATGTAGGCATTTTATCACCTCTATTGGGCCTCAAGAACTATTATGACCAACAGCTTTCAACCGACTTTGGAGAGTTTTTTTAACATAAATTCGGAATGCAGTGTTGTCCGTCAACAGAAGTTGGAACAAACACTTCCAAAAAAATAAGGGTTCCATTAGACTTCTAAATACCTCCCACTCATTTCATCTCCATCAGTGCACCCTCTTCAGTGGTTCCCATTCACCTGACATCAAAAGGAACCACAAAAGTCACTACACATTAAAGCTTGCCACTCCCCTTCCCATCCACCCGAGGTCGCACCTACATGTGCGCACACATTTGAATTCACAGCAGCTGAATGAATTATAGAGTATTCACAACAGCATCTTATTGCTTCAGGGACAATGATAAGCATGATTAGCTTCAATCAAATGTTTTACCTCCTAGCAGTTAAACAAAACGGAGTTTTCCTACAACAAAACTGATGCTGTAATGTAAGGTCACAGATGATAGCAGATGGGACAATGGAGGCTGACAGAAAGGACTAACCAGCCAAGGAGCCATCATTCAGATTATTGACTACAGTAGACATTGAAACACCCTTACACAGCTTTGTGAGGCTAAATGGCAGTCATTTAGGCACATATTTATTTCACTGTCCAATTAGGACAATATATTTTCCAGCCTATTCCAGCCACCTGTATTTCTCTTATAAGCTATAAAAAAAAATAAAGGTTACATAAATATATTCCAGAAACACTGAAAAACACCAATTTGATGCAAGACTCATAACATTCATTCACAATTTCTACACCAAAAACTATGCCTATAACACAAAGTAAATTTTCTCTATCTGCCTATTAGGCTGGAACTCAACTTCTATCCCTCAGCTTCCCAAAATGGTCTGTCCATTGCACAATTCATCAACGAGAAAAATGAACTGATTTGGCACTGCATGGGGGATTTAGAATAATTTAACAAAATTTTGCTTATATTTAGTCATGCACATTTTTCCTTTGCTGGATTTAAAGGGGGCGAACACCATGTGGTGAAACATAAAAAATAGTGACAATATGTGAAGACCTTCACCTTACCCAAACTGTGCCTTAGCACAGTAAAAGGAAGGTGTAGGATGAAACCTTGCAAGGATGAGCAGCAGCTTCTGCAGCTTCACTCTCCCCTAAGATCTACTGTTAATGGGCATTCCCATCAAATGACAGGAGAGTAACATCTTACCTGTTTTTTCACCAAATGGAAAACATTCTGTGTTGAAGGTGATCTCTTCAGCAAGCACAGAATGGCCACAATGCACTGAAAAGTGGCTGCAACATCATTATAAAATTTTATGTAAAGATTTTGTGTCTATTGAAAAGCCTTTTATAAATCTAATGTTTTCCAATGCTAGAATCTTTCTTTACTCAGAAGACAGATGGAAGAAAGAAAAGATCTTCAATGCTCATATAGATAGAGAGAGTGAAGAGGCAAAAAACATGGAAAAAACAGATAAAATTACCAATAGCACATTATGGGCAGTGGATGAGACTCAGTTATTTGATTAACTTGAACTCATAGATGAGATAGCTTAAATTAAAGTTATACCTAAACTTTTGTACAACACTGACTTAGCTATTTTAGACTGAAACAGAACAAATGTGACGATTTTTAAAAATGTTAATCAGAGGGAACTAAAGGACTGTACTGTTGCTCTACATGGCTGAAATCATATAAAGCTCTAAGAATATGAACTGTGGATATATGGATACATACATGCGCCTGGGGAAGAATTCATAGGGCTTCTGTAAAAAGAAGCTGTGTATTAAAACCACAGAACTTCTCTGAAAGATTCAGCAAGATTTTCAATATAAAGTAGGTTTGATTGATTTTCAGAAGTTACTTGATAAGGTCCCTCAAAACAGGTACTTGAAGAAACTACAGAAAGCACCAATGAATTAGCAGCTGGTTAAGAGACACAAAACAGGGAAGGAATAAAACTTAAGCTTTCACAGTGCAGAGAGGTCATCAATAAGTCTAATTGACCAGAGCTGGTGTCTGCTACCCAGGGAGCTGAGATGAGAAATGAGGTGAAAATATCTGGTTGGGAATTTTTTATAATCCAATTTCTCCACAGTAAATCTGTGCCCAGCTGCAACAGGTGTGCACTGAGATTCAGTTATAGGGTATTAAATGGCAGAGAAAATTCCCTGCAAATAAATACTAAATTATGAATATTGTACGCAATCCTAATTTCCTATATTAAACAAAATAATTGTCCTATTATCACAAGAAAAGACATCTTGATATATAGTCCAAAATTACACAAATTACACAAACCAAGTCCTTGACTATGGGAAAAAAAAAAAAGGCAGCCCCAAACCCAACAACTGTTAAGAGGTATTAAGTATTAGCCCACGTATAATTTCACTGGGTGAATGTCTCCCCTGGTTTATCTCCATCCATTCAAAGCTCTGCTGGGAAACCTTCTCTAACTAACTTTGTTAAGCAGAGAGGTTGGACTGGATGATCTTAATAAGTCTCTGCCAAGCCCATCCATTCTGTGATTCTGCGTCACCTCTCAAGCACTGCATGCAAATTTAGGTGACTACTCTGGTATGAGGAACAGAGCTGAAGGTTCAGATTAGCTTCAGATTTCTGGAGGCTGAGGGGCTGCTCTGGGCAAGCATCAAAGGATAGATGTTCTTGCACCCACTCTTCTAGGCATGTGCTTCTCACTGCTGATAGGAGACAGGATATCAGCCCTAACAGGCTTTTGATCTGACCCAGCACCACCATTCTTACACCATAAAGACTCAAATTACTTAGGATGACCAGTTGATTCTAAATTGTATAGCAAGCATATATATATATATATATATATGTTGTATGCATTAGTCAGTAGACTCTGAAATGGCTGAAAGTTCTGGAAACAAATGATGAATGTTTCCAAACAAGATGTCTTCACAAGCAAAATGGGAAAGCACATTCATGGTATCATTAGAGTTGATTCTTTCTGGAAGGCAAATTTAACTTTCCTTTAAACACTAAAACACACATGCCCAAGGCACTGCATACCCATCTCTGAGAGCAACAACTGCAGTTTAGGTACATTTTCCACTAGCCAGGCATTAGGGATGCAGGAGAGTACATCGGCCCCTAAAGACATTTTGATTTCAATTTGAGATAAGAATGTGACTAGGAGAATCTGCCTGATCCTTTGGTGGTGTCAACAGATCAATACTGAACTTACTGCTGCCAACAAGAGGACACTGAAAATCAATGCAGTTATTCTGAAGATAACTGAGAACTTTCCTGAGTCATCCAGACAGCTCCTGGTAACATGGGCAACCATGTCGTACAGTCTCTTCTGCAAAACTATCACATACCAATTTTAGGCACAATTCTTGTCTGCCTTGCTCATATTTAAAAGGCTGTTATAGAAGTACAGATGGTTACAGACTTTCTTCTAAATTAAAATTTTTATTGTAACCATGGTCAAGGTAGTTCTCTTCACCCTTGCATGTAAGGAGTCCTTAAATTTAAGTTAATTATTCTAACTCACAGATGTGGTCCTCTGTTGAAGAACTACCATAACCAACTACCTGGGAGTAAAAAAACCAAATTCCTCCACAGTGTGTTTTCAGAGGAAATGTTTACAAGCAAATTTAAAAGAGATTTTTCATAATACCTAGGAAGGCAAGTATTTTATGTCAATGTTGCTGTGACTTTTCACAACTGCAACTATTACGCTGGATGGATAAAAAATTAGTACCTATCAGGCTGCAGATAACTCACAGACCCACATAATTTTCAAATGCCTTGTAAAAATATTCTGTTTTGTCTGACAGATTTACTGGAGATGAGTCCTTCAACATTCAGCAGTCAATAAATTTATACGCACTTAATCCACATTTCAAAAACAGGAGGAGGATTACACCTATCTGCATATTAAAACCTAATCTACTGAAACACCAAGATTTCTGTCAGCTTCCTGACTAGCACGCCAATTATATTATTGGGCACCCATCACAAGAAGACAGGTGTAGAATGACCAATTTTGCAGCTTCTGAAGTTGTGCCCATTAAATATGTGGAGATTATTTTTTCCTCTTTGTATAAATATGATTGAGAGTGCATTTGAGTGTTTCCTCTTTCTAGAGAAAGCACTGGGAGCTGGGGAGAGGAAAGGTGAGAATAGACTCACTTAGCTAAAGGAGCTAGGAATCACCAAAGGAAAATAAAAGAGACTCATTTTTGGTATGGGCAATACTGCAAGAATTCTGATTTGTTTCAGTTTCAGTTGGAGTGGAATAATGGTATAGAGGAGAACAATTTTATTAGCCATTTTCTTTTAGGATTTTGTTTCTCAGTCTCAGTCTCTTTGCCTTTGCATCTAACCTTCACCAAAACTTGCCAGAAACACATTGCACATAACTTCAGTGTTTTTGCTTTTATCTGACATGCACGTATGTTTGAGCACTATGCCTTTGGTTGGTTCTACGTCTTATTTAATATTTGAATTATCTTCTTTGGCATGAACTTTGGAGTATGCTGATTCAGTTTGCTGATGATAAAGGTGGGGAGGCATTGGCAGTGCATCAGAGAGCTATAATAACAGAAAGAAAAAGCCTGTACTTACTACCTGGGGAGTAGGATGAAGAGAAAAGGGATAAAATTTAGCTGCATTAACTGCATGGTCATGAAGTACAGACAAATTACAAGAACACCACTATAAAATCCCATCAATTGCAAACAGAGAAGGAAAATGGAAAACATACAGTTTGGGCAACAAACAACCAGACAGCTATAAGCCACCAAGACAGCAGTTGTAAAAAACGCAAATGTGACCCCATGTCATCCCATTCAATAATGTTTATTGTTCTTATTAGAAAAGCCTGACAATTTTGTAACTGGAGGCAGTAGACAAACAGAGCGTCTGTAACCTCTCTATGTTCCAGCAGGGAAATAAATCACACGAAAGCTGCATCACTTTTGGTGTAGCTTGAAGATCACAGTCCAAGCAAGAATCAAAGACAGAAGACAAAAACTGTTAAGAGGGACCTGAATCAGAACTCTCATAAGGTACCATCACACAAGATATTAACTTACTTCATACTTGCAATCTGGTTACTTTGAGCAAAGAATGTCTTTAATGAACATAAAACACAAATGTGAAAAGATTTGTAAATTTTAATTCAAAATGATTGAATAATTCCATGGTGTGAAACTACCCCTTACCCACATTGCGTAAGTACTTCAATTACTCATTCTAAGTCAAAACAAAGAGAAATGCCAAAATATTGAAATTTATCATGGGATGAAAATTCCAGAGTCCTCAAATATGAAAATTAACTACTGCAAAGATAAGAATATGTGGATAAAACAAGCTTTAACGGGTATGGCTCTAAAGAATTACATATGGTCTGCTAATGGCCACATGCCATTGTGGGTGAGTAACACATCTTGTTAATCATTATTATTCTATCTTAGCTGTGACTTAGAGCAAAACACAGTAAAATGGTATTACTAGGTATTTGATACAGTTAAAACACATGGTTCATAAGAAACACCATGGAAAATTACTTAAACAGGCTATCTGGAATATATTTATTGTGTTAATTAAAAAATAGCAAATATAACCAGTTCACAGAATAGAGACTGACAAGAGAAAGAAAGTAATTTGGAGGGCTATTTATGTGAAGAATAAATTTCACCAGTCCTAATTTAGACAGTCATTTGCAAGGGAAATACATCTAATATGACTTTTCCATCACAAATGACATTTCATCTTTTCTGAAGTCATGCAGGAAAAAAATGCAAAGAGGTTAAAATATTTTGGTTTTTTCTTCTACTATATAAGTGTAGCATGAACAATAAAAATAGCCTATTATGGACCAAATCAATTGAAATCATTGTACATTAACATGAGCTAGTGTACTATAACGAGACAACCTCAATATTCAAATGGCATTGTGCTAAGGAGAAGGTGACCAAGGGGTTTTTTTCTAATTTGAAATTAATGATTCTCTGAAAAGAATATTCTCTTTATGCCACTGGCAATCAAATCAACTATCTGAACAACTTTTATAGCAATAAATAAAACTGCCTTTTTAATTTGGTTTTATTCCTGCTCCACCCACTTTTGAAGACTTATAATACAAATTATGAAGAAAGATGGTATTTTAATTTAAACTCAAAAAATAATTTATGTGCATATTTATCATGGAGGTAATACAGTGATGGAGATGGGTTTCACCCCTAGGAGACAGAGAAAAAAAAACCTGCTTGTGAATTTTAGGGTCTCTTTCATTGCAGATTTTCCCCATATTGCATATTGACCCCATTTGGAATTGATTACTGATCTTACTTAGAATTCATCAGTTGCTAATTTTAACTACTAAACTCTGTTCTTTTTTACAGTTGAGCCATTCTTGAATTAAAATGCTGTGAAGGGAGAGTAAGATACCAGTCTTCCTCCTCCCTGCACCAAACAAAATTAATTTATTATTGCCATTTCAGTACCATACGTGTTGCTCCAATGTTATCAGTTACTTGTTGTTCTAGTAGCATTTTTTAAGATTAGCATTTGCCTTCCTCTTTCAACTCAAGTTAATCCTCTGACAGTCAGCAGCAGACTGGTGAACAGTGTGCTCCACAAGCATTTGCAGCTTCCATTGAAAAGGCTGAACAGAATCCCCAGAAAAAAAAATGATGGGTGAGAGGGAGAAGGGAAAAACCCCACCTTTGTTAGGTTTCTTTCTCTGATCACTTGGAGCCTAAAGTCATTAAACAATGTCATCAGTCATTTCCTAAGGGGTCATCAGTACCTATACCTTGAAGTGTTGCTTCCCATTACAAAATCAGCTTTCAACTTTTTCAATTTTAATTTTACTAAGCTAGTCAGCCAGAAAATCATGAGGGTTTAAGAGAATGTGTAGAGAAGGATCCAAGAAAGGATCACTCAAAGTAGGCAGCTAAAAACATTCATGTACATGCATCCTACAGCTCTCTGAGCATACATTATGATAATGGTGGTGGAGTTCTCAGTATGTGTTGCATTCAGTTTTAACAAATCATTATTGCACAACACAGGAAGCTGATAAACACATTCTCCATCAGGAAGACAAAAACCCAAACACCTGTAAAGCACTGTACATCAGATCAGAAATGTGGTTCATTAAACTAGAAAATATGTCAATAGGCTAAAAAATTACATTTAAAAAAATCTTTCCTCATCCATGAGTAAAGACTCTCCCAGGGCTTTATCAGCCTTACCAAAACATCAACTTTCTCAGAAAAATCTAAAACTATGTAATACCACCACATTAATATAAAACAATCATATTGTGTCAAAAGCATTGAATTTTTTTCTGGTCCAAAGCATTTTCTTAAAATAATGATGTTGATCCACAACTTTAGGCTGGTGCAGGACACCTAATACGTCAGAAAACAGCAAACACTGTCTTGTATTTAGAGAATCTGAAAGAGTTATGTCCTCAAGTTTGAATAAAATTGAAACAACTAATCACCAATAAATATAATAGCGAAAGATCTTATTATCAAGTGAAAACTGCACTATTTATGTCCAGTCTTCTGTAGAAGGGTACAGAAGTCCAATCATTTCAGCATGGTGCGTTTAATTTTTTTAAATCTAAGTAGAAAATAAAATCACATACCACATCCTTTGGCACTGTCAGTGTGACTCTGTTAACAAGGACTATTTAGAGAAAATCAATATGAACATTATTTCAGAAGTACTTGAAGATAATACCAGTGACAGCTGATCTGATCGACTGCCCCTCCCAGTCACCTCAATACAAAAGGACAAAAAAAAGACATTTGTTGGAATTTTTTAATTGCATTCCATTCTGTTAAAGTCTGTGGTGCAATCAGGGTTGTCTTCATTAATGAAATCACACTAAATTGACTAAATTAAGATGCAGTATCAGTACCCAAAGGCAGTGAACCTGGTAGACATGGATATGCTTTAAAGATCAAAAGCTTGAAAAAAAGTAAACATATTGGTGTGTTCATAATCATCTCAATTGAGAGCAAAATACGAATATTTGCAAGAAGGAAAAATTATTGTGGGGAAAGGCATGGAAAGGAACACATACATGATCCTGTTTTAGAATTGACAGCTGTTCCTTAAATCCAAGGAAGTTGTTTTTGGTTTTTCTTCACAATGCCTGGAGACAGGCCAGAGGAGAAAAGCATCACATGTCTCCGGTGAGGAGGGTCTGGGGAAAAGGACTGTGGAGATGACATCAGTTCTGAGGTAAAGTTGGAGTTCTGGCATCCTATCTGTGGCATATGGATGCTCACAGCGAGGTATGCATTGGAACACGGACTATACATTTGTTGAAGGGCATAAAATTTAGTGTTTTGTTTTTCAGGCTGTGAATTACAACTCTTGGACTTGCTTTTATATTATCCCCCTCAAAATGCCATGGTATATAGATAGTACACTGTCAAAGGGCAGCATGTTTTATAATTATTTTTGTTCCTCAGGAGGGCTCCCATTTCCTTCTCTATTACATTTTATGGTCCTTTATCTCTAGCACAGATAACCACATAAATGAAAGGAGGCAAACTTATAATCTACAGCACCATGTTGTCCAAGCCATTACTCATGTCTGAACCAAATCCACTTTGGTGGATTCTATCCTCTTGTT
The DNA here is from genome assembly GCF_000277835.1 of Geospiza fortis. Classification (NCBI taxonomy): domain Eukaryota; kingdom Metazoa; phylum Chordata; class Aves; order Passeriformes; family Thraupidae; genus Geospiza; species Geospiza fortis. The sequence continues at coordinate 225,259 of NW_005054554.1, read as the reverse complement.
CCCTGAAGATCAAATTCAAATTCAAAATCTTTACTCACTACACATTGAGTGGCCACTTGCAAAGTCATATTGTTACAGGGTCTCCTAGTTCAGAATTACTTTGGAATAAAACTCTAAGGAGTAAAATAACACCTCATCAATCTGTTCATGGGGCAACAGATGCAAATATGGATGGGCTCCAATTGTCCATGTGTTTTAACAGAGAGTAACCCATGATAGTAATGACATTGACAATGCAAGGCCAAATAAAGCATCACTAACACCAAAATGTAAGACAATTTCCAGTATATTACTGAATAGTCATAAAATGTGTCATTCTTACCCTTTTTTTTTTATAATGGAAGAAGAACTGAAATTATAAATACCAGAAAAGACATTAGACAAGCAAAGAACAAAAAAGCAGCACCAACATTTGGAAATAAATGGTTTCCCTTTCTCAGAATTATCAACCCTGTACTGGAAAAAGAATATTCCTTGTGAAATTACTGATTGTTCAGATAATAAAGGCTTGCTTTTTGTGAATGAAGGAAGTATGGTAAGAATGCCTAAGCAAAGAAGTAAGGAGCAAATAAATATGCAAGTTTCTATGTTTAAATTCTGCTTCATTTTCAAAGCACAAGGAAGTACATGTTCTTTATTGTTATACAGTCTGAACTCCTACTAATGGCTCATTCATATTGCATATATATAGATGAAAATAATATTCAAACCTCTGCAGTTTTTTCTACACAATGTGCAGGTCAGAAGATTGCTTTCCCAGAGCCCAGTCAATATTGTGGATAGCAGAAGACTGCAGAAGAATTGTTCTCATCTACTGCAATAAAGCTGGCTCAATTGTTACACTTGAAACGAAATAAGGGCTAGGAATGACTATTTTTAAAAATTTCCTTATTGAACTTTTCAGAGAATATTCAGAAAAATAAAACTTCTTTGATCTTAGTGACTGAAGAGGATAGTTAGCCCTTCCTAGCGAGCACTTGAACTTCCACAGATGGGGCACAGGCTATTGCAAACTGCTGAGTATTTTTTCACTGAGTTTTTCATAACTGGTGGTCTTTTTAAATGTGGCTATTTACTATGTGAGCAAGCTTTAAACAACTTCTACTGGAAGAATTCTGCCTGTGCAACTGTGTCCATTACAATCCCTTACACAATAGTGTGCACACTTACACACACAAAAAGATACTGTGTGGAATGAACAGATAATATGCTTCTGATACCACAGAACTTCAGTAAATTTATCTGCTCTCCACCCAGAATCACACAAGCTTATTCCACAACCACTTTCTTCAATTGCTCTTGAAAATACTTATTTGATTTCAGATTTTCTCTCTTCAGTAAGATTTGGACTTCAATAATCCTGGTAGGTCCCTTCCAATTCAAGATATTCTGTGATTCTCTCTGTAATATGCTAAAAGAATGACTCTGTAACATCCTACCTCTTGCAGTTCCATGTGATGTTTTTCAAGCCTGACAATTCTTGCATTAACACAAATTATATGATTTTCACTCCTAAAACCAATCTGTGAAAATAACTTTTTCAGTATTCTTAAGAGTACTTATTTCAAGAGCTATTCATTTTCTCAATTAGAAATATAATTTTTCAAATTAGAAAACATTATCTAAACCAGTGACATAAATGCATGGTGGCTGACAGAAAAAAACCACCTTGAAAATCAAGAAATAACTGTTCTCTATCATAATTTTTCATTATTAATAGCTCTTTTTTTAAGTATGAGAAAGCTGTCAAATTTACACAGAACTGATCACCTATTCATTTCAGGTATTATTTATGGAATAGTACATTTTCTTTCACTGCTTTTTCAACACAGCTTTTTACCTCCAAATCAACCAGCTCTTGAGCTGAACCAGACAAAACTAGGGGGGGAAAAATCACACCCTGCACTGAGTAAAGAATTTTAGTTGTCAAAGCCCAGGCTATTCACTGCAAGTTCTGGTTTCTGGTACCCAAGACAGAAACTTCACTCTTCCCACCTCCTCAACAGCCTCCCCACCATGGGCAGGAACTGTCTGAGGGAAAATTCCTCCTGCACATTGTCTGAAGGTGGGAGGGTAGCAGGCAAGGTGCAGTCTGTGGCACAGGCACATCTACACGGGCAGTTTCTGCTCAAAGATAATTCCCATCACGATTCCTAAAAGACAGCTAGCACCACAGACACATGCTGCCTGTCACTTGCATCCCTGCATCACTTCAGAAAATCCTCAGGTCCACAAAAAAAACCAAAAAAAACTCACAAGCAAGTGACCAAGATTGTTACGAAGGAGGGACAGACCTAATTTAAATGCACCCTAAAGCACACTGTGAAAATTATTTTTTCAAAATAAACAGGGCAAAGAGTCTGTAAAACAAATTACTCTTGAGATGAACAGAAAAAGGAACCTTTTTTTTAATGAAGGGATGGAGGGTAAAATAATTGGCATGCTTTCAAAGCAAAAACTGTTTGAACTTCCAAGCATCAAGTGCAAAACCAATCCATTTCTACAAAATAAAGCTTTTATCAGCTTGACAAAGAAGTTTTTGCTTTGTTAGCTTAAATTAGCTGACAAAGAAGTTAGCTGATTTCATCTACTTCTGCCATTACAAAAGTACGTGTTAGAATGACAGCTTTCATAAATAGGATTGACAGAGTAAGATGTCATTCTGCACACTTACATCTTGAGTTCAAGCTGTACATTAGATTTAAACTTTCTCTGTGCTAAAAACTCAAGGACATAAACCACCTATGATTCAGCTCACACTGTCAGTCCAAGCTAAGTTGCCAAGTACTGAGAGCCTTTCAGTCTCAGTCTTCAGCAAGGATCACACAGCTGAAAGATTGCCCAGGCAGGAAAAGGTAACCTTGGAAGAAAGAAAGCCCAAAGGATTTGCTTGGAAATACTTTCATCTGCTTTTGACCATTTAACAGATTTGCAATCTGCCTACAATAGTAACATGAGACAGTTTCATCAAAGACAGTTGTGTAGTTAGTTAGGCAAAGAGGTTGCCTGTCAAGTAAAATTCCAACAAAGAAAATTTTCATTTTTTGTAGTATTGCTGGGTATCAAAAAAATCATTACTGAATTTCTCCTTCAGTCAAATACCATATTTAGACCAGCCCTGAATTCAGAAGCCCAAAGATAAATTCAGAAGCAGGGGTTATATAAGGCTAACAAAAGGTTTCAGTCCTTAAGGAAATCTAAGTTTAGAGTACAACATTTTCAACATCTTTTTCCAAGGAAGTGTGGAAAATAAGCTTTTAGATAAAATACGCTCAGAATAAAATTCCAAATTCTACATAAACAATTGCAGCCTGTAAAAGAAAGACATTTTTTAAAGCAAGGCACAAAATTTCACATTTTTGAGCTCCACTTACACACAAAAACCTTGTAAAAATGGATTAAGAGGAAGGTGAACTAATCAGGGCTTCAGTGGAACATAAAACAGAATAAAAGAATGAGAATAAAGGCCTATCTAGCCCAGAGTATGAACAGTGGCCAAACACAGATGCCTCAAGAAGAATGTGAGAATAGAGCAAACTCCTGTCAACACTGTCAGAGAACACCCTGAAAACCCTCAAGAACTTACAGTTCAATAGTTAGCATCTTCAGGTTTAATAAGTCTTAGTGGATTTCCTGCATGTAAAGTTGTCTTGTTGCCCATTAAGTCCATGTAAGCCCTCAGCATCCATAGTGTCCATGGCCAGGACTTCCAGTACACTCTGCTAAAGCAGCCTTACCTCCTGTCACTGAGTTTTGACTGGATGCCCCATTTTTTGACAGATACCCCCAAGGGCCTGCATGAAAGAAAAAAAAAAAAGAAAAACAAAAAAAAACCCCAGCCAACAAGCACCTCTAATGAGATGTTCCATCCACGCCATTTTATTTATCCAAACTTCATCTGCCATTTAAATGCCCTAACAGCAGAGTAAGTTGTTCCTTTCTGTAATCCTTTGTAGGCAACACAACCTTTAAACACCTGACAATTTACAAAGACCGGCAAATATTTCTGTTAAACCCCTCTATCTATGAATGTGCTGAGCAGCACAGACACATAAAGTGATCCCTGTGGAACTCCACTGTTTAAAAACAACTGCTGACTCCCACCTAAGCTTAAAGGCATTTTATCACTCTTTCTAAAGGATCATCTCCCTCTTCTTCCATGACTCCTTAGCTAGTCATGCAAGCAAGAGTTACAGAGTTAGAAGTCTTAGGGATATCTCAGATATACTTTGCACAAGAAGCACTCCTTCCAAATGGGAATTCCCATATTTGGCTACAGCTGTCCAAATGCAGATCTCTGGAGTCTGCCAAAAGACATCTTTCAATCCCTGTATTTGCTAAAGATAATTTAGGACAATCTTTTTCATTGGTTATTTCAGTATATTACTTTATTTACTGCATCTAAAGGGATCACATAGCCACATTATTCAGCCTCACCTGACACATTTTCCCCAACACTAACCTAGCTAGGCAATAAATAATTTTGTTTTTGTAGACATACTCAAAACCATATGCAAAACTAAAAGTTTGGAGAAAGGGTTACCAAGACAAAGCAATACATTTTTATATGACACTTGGGAACCAAGAGGGACTGTTGGATCTTCTTTATAGATTTGCCATGATACACCTATCAGAGGGCTTCTGAGACAACCATCAGCACTCTGGGTGCTGGCCCTGAAAAGACCTCAAAGCTGGCCTAAGGACCAAGGTCTCATTGCCATACCCATTAGAGAAATTTTCTCTCAAACCATGTAGCCCTCCAAGTTCACCTGTCCCTTCTCCACCTCAATCTTTGATCAAGATGGTTGTTTTCTCCTATATTGTTTCTGCTTTAAATCTTACTTCCTAGCTCTACCCAGGAACAGAGCAGACCTAAGGGCTCACATCTCTACACTGCTTGGATGCGGTTATCTTCCACATTCAAACCTTTTGTTAGTGTTTCTCTCACCTTGCAGGTTAGAAAAATCCATTTCATCTCACCTTTACTCTAATACTTTTACAGGCATTAACTCCTCCTACCAAAACCTGGAGATTTATTTCACATGTTAAAAACACCTCCTTATGCAACAAACCCAAGATGCATCACCAATGCATACTGCACTAAAAGCAAAGCCCACAGTCACCATCACAAAAGGTGGAAGGATTCTAGACAGACACCAGAGAAGAGTTCTAACACAGGGGACAGGGTTGGTATCAACTGCTGTATTTTGTTTGGTTTCCATTTCTGTTGACTCTAGACACACAACCAACACACCAATATTTCCCGCTTTATATTTTTATGCTTCTGCACAGGGGTACAGTAAAGTCAAATATAAATGTGATAAGTATACATAAAATTATACCTATTAAATCTGGCTAGGAATAGCAGCAACAGTGAGGGGGGAAAAAACGTAGCAGCAGATGTATAAGACCTAGGCAGAAAATCAAGAGTTATGCTATATTATATTACTATCCCCTTTCCTGCCCCTATTAGTTAAGGTACAGAAAGCACAGGTATGCTTTGTAGCAATAACTTTCATTGCATGTCCTTTCAGGAAAGAGTATTCTTCCAAGGCAACCACGTATCTGCAAATTTCCCACATTTATTCAGGAGTTTTAATGCTCTATCATTGGCAAAACTAACAGCTGCTATTTGCTGCCTACTGACTTACACATTTAAGCCATGTACTGTGAACTTCAAAGACCCTGCAATTTTTCACTTTTTTGCACATCAGTTTCTACCTGAAAATTCAACATGAATTAACAAATGCATCAAGAGGGCAAAAATTGCACGTCAGATACAGAGTTTTTACATCAGACTTCAGTTTTTAAGAACCTGAACACTTGGGACCTTTAAGTTGCTGGGCAGGACCATCACCAGGGTAGCAGTACAAAAATCAATGAATGAAGATGTAGCAGCTGCCTCGCCTACCCTGCACCCCGATGGGAAGGACCCTGCTTGCAGAGGCCTGTTCAGGGAATCCTGTCTCGGGTGGGAGTTTTGTCAGCGCACGGTTCCGCTAATGGAGAGAGCGGCGGAAGGTCTGGCGTGAGGGATGCCGCGAACGAGGCGGCGTTTCGGCGCTCTGAAGCGATGCCCACCCTTCAGCCGGCAGCACACAGGTACCCTGCCCAAGAGCCGCCCGCCGAGCGCAGAGACGCCTCCTCCCCAGAATCATTCCCTTCACCCGGGGGTTTCTCGGCTTGGCTCCCGGGGAGCTGGGATTTTTCCTTCGAAAGCCTGCCCCTGGTGAAAGCCGCACGGTCTCCCGCTGCCGCTCACGCAC
>NW_005054554.1:215904-218048 GCF_000277835.1 Geospiza fortis | reverse complement strand
CCGGGCGGGATGCGCAGCCCGGAGGGCGGTGGGCGCCGGCCCGCCATGCCGCAGCGTTTTTCCAGTTTCCGAGCGGGAGTTCAGGAATTCTGCCGTGAATTTGGCGAGGAGGGTGTGGGGGCTGAGGCTGAGCAAGGCAAACAGCAGTGGGAAAGAAAGAGACTGACAAATTCTCGAACATGACTATAAAAATCCCCAAAACACATCTTCCCTTCCCACCAGAGAACTAAAAGAAGCCATAGAGAAATAAAATAGCTTTGCTGCAATGCCACTCTCTAACAGGTTATGAAATCTGCAGGTTATGAAATGCACGCGAATTATACTAAAGCATGCTACATCCCCGACTGCAGAATCCTTAGCCAGAAACATCTACAAGAAGGGTCGTTTCTGTTGGTGTAGTGGCGAAATAAAACAGCAGCAGTTGTGTGTGCCTGGCATGCATAGTGTGCCAGAGCAATCCCACTCGCATCCTCTCTGTGCTGTCACACCCACTCGCACTGCCATGCCAGCACAGGCAGGAGGTAAAATGGACCATGTGCGAACCTGCACAGCAGAAGGGACGAAGTATTGCTCTCCAAATTTCAACCACAATTCACTGGCCTGTTTTTCAAACGTGGAGTTTCTTCCTCAAATAAAGCACAGTATCCTGTTCAGTGTTTTGCTGATTCAGATGTGATGTTTTCCAAAATTATTTGATTCCCCTCATAAACAAGTCTGTCTCTTACTGTTCTAGAAGTTCCTAACTGTAACCGGATGGGCAATTAATCTTAATTCTGAACCTCTTAATTTCTCAAAGATCTTAACAAAGAAGTGCTTCTCTCTGTGTAACCAAATAGAAGAAGTATATTCTAAACTAGTCTTTGTTACTAGTGGGAAAGAATGAGAGATAAATGAAATAGATAAAAGAGAGATAAAACCTTTCTGCCTGGAGTTACTGCCATTATAAAATTAAAATGTAGACCCCACTGTAATTTGAGATTTTATCATTTTCAAATTCGTATTTGGAAGTCAGGAAAAAGTAACCCAAAGTCCTGATTAGGAAACCAAGTTACATCAAATACAGTTTGACAGCAACTCCAAATTTCCTTTGGGATGAACGTCACGCCCAGAGCACCCATAGTGACAGGGCTGATATCAGCACCAAAGCACCAGGCAGCCTTTTCACTGCTGCTTGTGCCCTCTTTCAACCCCCCAGCTTGCTCTGCCTCTGCTGGTGCATGCAGAGCTTTTCTTCAGAAGTCTTTGGCTGATAGGTGACACTTTTTCATCTTATTTGTTGGGAGAAGAAATGGTCACTGATTAAGAAAATCACACACACACAAAATGGCAAATCAGCACACTTAGAAGACAGTGGTTTTCCACATCCTATTTTCAGTCAAATTTCTAATGTATTTTGCAAGCCAAAGGGCACATATAATTCAGTTCTGGTGGGGTTTTTGAAGAAATTGTTTTAGTAGTACTATATTTATCTGGGTACCTGCAATCAGGTTCGTATCTCTAATGATCTAGATATAGTTACCATGAGCCTTCAGCTACTCCTTGGTAAATGATGTAGCACCAGTGGATTTTCTTTTTTTATTTTTTTTTTTTTTTACTAGGGTATATCTAGAAAAGGCATGTTACTTTCTCTGAAACTCTTGACTCAAAAGTGAGCTGCACTGCACAATGCTGACAACCTTGTACTTGAAAACTGACTGGACCTTGCTCTTCAGAAGGTCCACATCCTTCAAAAATTAAGATCATGAGATCCAAATATGTCCATGTGGAATTAAAGGAAGTCTTCAGCACACTGTATCTAACCAGCAAAAAAATGCCTCTCAGTATCATGGAAACCAAAGACAGCGTTTCAAATGTGAAGTGCTCCAACTCAGGTCTGTGTTAACCATGTGAAGATTTGCACCAACTGTATTGGACATGAAACTAAAACGCTAACAAATCTGCATTTATCAATTTGTGACACACCATGTACAAAATTTTATTATGGAGATACAAAGATCATACTTTTCCTGGCAACAAACCCAGGTTACAAACTCAAACAAAAAAAAGGCAGGTCAAGGAGGAGGCAGTTTATATGAACAAAACATACATGCAAGAGATGTCCAATTTTCTGCCTCTTGCCTGTCACCCATAAATTTAGACCCCAA
>NW_005054554.1:189114-215894 GCF_000277835.1 Geospiza fortis | reverse complement strand
TGTCTTGGTGGAGGTGTGGGGTCAGTTTTCTTTCTCCCTTCCTGGTTGCTGTAGTCCTGTTTTGTGAATGCCCTTGTCCTTTATACAGACATCACTGCACCAGGTATAAGCAGAACATACCTTAGAGGGCTAAATTAAAAGGTAAATGTGGGATAGGAACTTTTTAAACTTGACTTCTGAAATTTTAATACAATTCTATGTAGTTACGCCTTTTGTAGGAACTCAAAAAAAAAAAACCAAGTTCTGTCCTGAGTTTTGAATAAGCAGTTTCCAGTTTGTGGGCATCATTTGAAAGAGCACTGTGTTAGTCCCCTGAAACTTAGGCCAGCATTTCTTCCTGGACAAACTGCAGCAGCTTCTTGTTGAAGGTATAAGTGTGTCCACACCTATTGCAATAAAGGTTATCTGTGAAAAGCAAATTGTCAGATATAGTCCCCATTAAGCAATACTTTTCTCAAAGAGGTTTTCGTGTACTAGAACTTCCTTCTTTACAAAGATGATCCAGTATAGATTCTGCATTTCCACCTGTGCTAGACCAGATGCTTACCTGCTATAATTGTAATGCAGATTAAGTCTTCTGAAACAGAGGTTGCTAAAACCGTGTCACACACAAGTCAAAGTTGAGATCAAGGCAAATCCCCAAAGCTTTCACTTCCCTTCCCTGTCATTGATTTTCCTTGCTGAATACAAAGCCTTGCATTAGGTTTTATTTTCTGTAACATCTTTCATCTCCCACTCAACTTCCAGTACCTCTGAATCACTATGTAAGCTTCCATGGATGCCTGTCAGTTGGGAATGCCAAAAACTTCTGCCAATTTCCTTGTTTTTATTTATGTTTAGGAAGCCTTATTACTTGTATTGAACAAGTTCGTCACAGTCTCTTAATTTATTATCATCTTTCATGCTGTTTTATGTGTAAATCTAAGTCTACTTAAAGATTTATAGGGCTGCTGGGTAAAGATGGACTCTTTCATCAGCTGTGTACATGAAGAATTTAAATCAGGTGAGAATAAATGCAGTGCTGGGAGAGGCCAGCAGAATAGTGATGTTGGAGAGGAGGTGTCGTTATGCAAGGAAACAAAGAGGAGGAACAGACTGACCCTTTGCAGAGTGACATTAGAGGTGAGGGACAGTAACAACGTGCCCTTTACCACAAACCCTACCCACAGGTTTTGAAGTTGAGATGAACTTTTTTGCCAGTGACTGGGAAAAGCAGACGTGTAAATGGGGATAAAAGGAGTGATTGCCTGATGATAAACTGTTAGAAAACAGTGTGATTCACCCATCTCTGAACCACATCATGTGGGCTGAGGGTATCAATAGGGTCATTTTATAGTCATTGTGGGAAGGCACGCAGAACAGTTATCTTTGCACCATGGTCACTTATCTTTCCTGTCCCTCTTTAAGTGATTCAATAAATCATTTGATTTCTAGAATGTAGGAGGATACTTGAAGCATTCCCTTTCATTTTCCAGGATCAAACAGCGCTGGTTCACAAAAAAAAAAAAATAAAGCTGGTCCACAAGCCTGTGAGTCATTAAACCTAAATAAACCACCCCCTTGAGGACAAGCTTCATAAACCAGAAGTCACCTGGTAGGACCCACAGAAGTCACACATAGCTCTTCCTGAGTTAAGCTCACTTAGCTGTTGCTGGGTCTCTAATCTCTGCTCAAACAAAATCCAGCTGGAGGTCCTCTGCCATTATTAGCAGCTAGAGAAATTTCTCCAGGATGTAGTGTTCCTTGTTTCTAAGGCAAAATTTTCTCCTCCTTGTCAAATGCTATTAAATAGTTTAAATATGTAGTTTAAACTCCCTCCATCACAGGGAGAAGGAACACCTTCCTCTCACCACCCCCTGCACCCCCCAAAAAAAGCAAACCATGACGTGAAATCTAAAATGTACAAGTAAGAATACAAACTTTATGCCAGATTTAAGGTGATGCCATATTTTCAACCCTTTCAACAGAAAGCTGGAAAAACTTATTAGGAAAACAAATATAAAGAGTCCTAGTCAGAGGCAAGAACTTTTAAAATCAAAGATTTTAAAAGTGATGTTAATATTGTTTCTTTCACTCTCAAGAAATAAAAGAAAAATTCATCTATGTTTTGGTATTTGGAAAAAGAAGTCTGCATACAGGAAATTTTATGAAGACTGTAAGAGGAAGGCAAAGTTAGCAGTTTCTGAGGAATGGTGATTTATGAAGAGAATTCACTTTCCCAGGGTAGGCTGGAGTTCAACCTCAACTCTGGTAAACTGGTCATTTTGGAGGAAGGTTACAAGGACGTTTAAGCATTAGCACCCTGTGTGGATTTGCAATGAATTGAAGAAATAAAAAACCTCCATATTTAAACCACATTTTTTCTATTTTCTAAAATGTATGTTTTGCCCAGTGCTGAAGAAGACATTAAGGAATAACTTGAAGGGGAACAGCTGCCACTCAATTTTAAAAGTTAGTCAGTGGTTGTGCATGTCCTTTTGCTGATTTGTGAGCAAAACCCAGTTAAAAATTCAGCAGGTGCTTCTGGGTTGTATTGCCTAGCAGAGAGAGGCAGTCTAAGCTGTCTGCTTGGTCTTCCCATATAAATACATGCAGATTCAACAATGCAAGATTTCTTACTACAGGTGTAAAGCAAACTCTCCATTGCCAGCACCTCAACTCCTCATCCAGTAGTAAAGTGAGTTCAGTAGCTGATCCATTTTCAAGAACATAATGCTCACTGTTGAAATCGAAGAGAATTCAAGGTGATCCCTACTGCTGTTCCAAAAGGCAGCCAAGTTACTAGCTAGACCAGCAAGTAATCTTGCCTTTCCAGTTGTCTGATTCTGTGACCTCCCCTTACCCCAAACAAAATAAATAAAACCCTGCTGTGTTGTGAAAAACAATTAAGGCTATCAATTCTGACTGCTGCAATCCATTATGGAACAGACCTTCTTTGTTTCACTCATTTGCCTCATATTTGAGTGGTTTTAAATTGAGAGAGCTGTTAACTGTAGTGTAGTTGTGACTGGTTTTCTTGTGACTTGAGTGCCCGTGACAACAGTGGGAAATACAAACAGTTTGTACCCAGGGCATGGTACAGAAGAGAAAAAATAGCTATTCTAATTTACTTCAGTGATTTCTGATTGGATTGCTTCCAGTTCTGCAAATTCAGGAAAATTGCAGCTTTTATGAGACAGGAAATGGCTGTAGTTTGTTGATATTGTTTTGTACATCCTTCTGATTAAGCATCCAGATATGGTCTTGTTCAATTGCAATCTAATCTGTTTGAGTGCCCTGGCTGATATTGATGATTACCGGCTTGCTGTGTTAGCTAAAGGGGTTCTAGAAAAGATCTAACTCTGGAAAAAAATCCAGGTATTAGAAAAATATCCGATTCAAAAGTAAAGGTTAACTATTTAGTTTTGTGTTTAGGTCCAGTACTAGACTGTGCCTTTGGTCTCCATGAAGGCAATAATTTTAAGAGACAGACCTGATGCTTTTGTTGAGGGATCTCAAAATGAGACAGCAGTTGTGGGAAATGTTTATGCAAAAATTCCAAAGGAGTGAAAATGCCTGTGTGTGAGTATTTCAGAGAATAATTACTCCATTTACTCCCCTCTAGACTGAATGTTTGTGCTTTGGGAGTTTTGTTCTTTTACGGGGCCCTTGAGTCTTTGGATTCATATGGCCCTACTATCTGTAACAATATTTCCCTGACACAGGTTGACCAGAGACACAGGAGAAGGGCATCTGTGCCCCAGGCAGTAATGTTCATAAGCTTATCTGTGGACAAATGTAGAAGAGAGGAGGAGGAAAACACAAATTCTAACTCACTTTGTCTCACCTAAACGTGGTGCCTATTTCAGGCCTGCATGAGGTTGGCTCCGCGCAAACATAAAGCTCTCAGCTAACTGCTTCACTCTTCAACAGTTCTTGTATAAAAGTCCTGGAGCTCCAGAATAAAAAATTTCCTCGCTCTGCTCAACTTTCCCCGTATAATTCCTGGATTTTTCCATTTTGATTCTTGAAAATTCACTGCAAATAATTTAAGGGTGAGAAGAGTTTGCTATTAGGTAAAAGGAAGACTTTCAGCAGCTCTTCTGCTCTCTGATAGCACACACATAAAGATTTTTACTCTGTATTTATTACAATTCAAAAGTAGTTACTGTAATGAAAGGGTGTACAAAGGGATACCTTACACTAAGCTGCTGGTGAAATGCAAGGTCCCACCAATTATTCAGCAATTCAGTATCATTAGACACACTGATATAAGTGCAGGCATATGTACATAGAGCATAGAAAATTTCTGCTGTTTTCATAAAAAACTTGGAAGCATTGGAAGTACCTGATAAATTCACACATGACTCAAGATCATATGAGACTGTACTTCCATACAAGATATGCTGCATCTTGTAAAACAGAAAAATCTGAATCCCTCCAAGGCAAAACAAAAGTCAGTATTTCCAAGTCACAGCACTCCAATTTCTTCTCTGCACAATACACATATATATATATATTCAAACGTGTTACACCAATAAAATTGTGCATTTCCAAGCGCAAGATATGAGTTTTATTTGCGCTTTAAGAAAATCAGCTGCACTTCACTTTGTTTAAATTCTTGCTTGGCGAAATTTTTAAAATCTTGTACCCCTCATTAATTACCGTGGTGGGAATTAACAATGATGATCACATTTGCAGACTGAACAAATGTATTATTTTATTACTATACTCATCCCTTCAACTATTGCATTCCAACTAAAATGTACAAGATTAAATGTAGAATATAAGGCATCCAGGTAGAATTCCTAGTAAAGTGAGTTGGATATAAGAGTTGCTGTGTAAAGATGGTATTTGAGAGTCTCCACCCATGTATTCCATTATGATCTCACCAGTGTGGTGGGTTGGCCCTGGCTGGTGCCTGCCCAAGCTGCTCTATTGCCACCTTCCTCACTGGGGCAGGGGAAAGAAAATGGAAGGAAAAGCCTTTGGGGCGAGATAAGGGCAGGGAGAGGTCACCCAGCAGTTGCCATGATAGGTAAAATAGATTCAGTTTAAAACACCTTCCCTTCAGCTCCTCTCTTCTTAATTTCAGTCAGTTTTTCTCTGTCTCCTCCCCAGCGGCGCTGCAGGGGGATGAGGAGTGGGGCTGTGGTCAGTGAAGGACATGCCTCTGCCACTCCTCCCTCCTCGGGGGCTGGACTCCCCACTCGCTTTCCGTGCTCCAGCATGGGGGCCCTTCCCATGTGGGAGAGCCCTCCGTGAGCTTCTCCAGGTCAAGTCCTTTCCATGGACTGCAGTTCTTCACAAACTGCTCCTGTCTGGGTCCCTTCCTTGGGGTGCAACCCTTCAGAAACTCAGCATAGGGCCCCCAGATGATCATGAAATCCTGTCAGGGGCTTGCTCCAGCACTGGCTTCCCATGGAGTCACAGCCTCTTTTGGGCACATCCACTTGCTCCAGTGTGAGGTCTCCATGGGCTGCAGGTGGGTCTCTGATCCACCACGGATCTCCAAAGGCTGCAGGGACACAGCTGCCTCACATGGGCTGCACCACGGGCTGCAGGGGAATCTGCTTCTGCCTGCAGCCGCTCCTGCCTTCCTTCTTCACTGACCTTGGTCCCTCCTCTCTTTGGACTCCTGTCTCTGCTGTGCAGGGGTTTTTTTTCCCTGTTCTTAGCAATGCTACCCCAGAGGTGTTACTTCTCACTCAGCCAGCAGCAAGTCTGCCCTTGAACAGGCTGGAATTGATTCCATCACCTTCCTCTCCACCAAAACCCCACCTTGCAAACTCCAGTTCAGTAAATCTGGAGCAAAACGAAATGTAGAGCAGTTTAATTACTTATGTAAACAGTTCCTCTTGTTTATTTTTTCACACAGTAGTTTGGTACTGTAAATACTCTTACCATTGTTTAGACCCCTGATTTATGAAGTGTACCTAAAAGCCTTGGCAACATCTGACTCATATAAATCACTTTGAAAAGACTCATAAATTCCTCTTGTTGCCAGTAAAATTTTAAGGACATCCTGATTTCCTTAAGTAGCATAACATATCTATTCTTTAAAAAATCTGAACGGAAATGCAGTCAGTGAAATATTGAACATCGATTTCAGTGAAAAATTCTTCACTTAACCAAATGCTATGATCATCAATCAGAATAGTGTTTAAATGGATCTGTCCATTTTTTGCTTATTGTCAAAATACATTAAAACAAATCCTACCCTGCAGTGGACCAGTCTTCACAGTAAAGCTAAGTTCACTAAGAGGATATAAATAATCCTTTAGTCTTCAGAAGAGTACTTGACAAGGTAGGTATAGGTAAAAAAAAATGTATAATTTGAATGCTGATCTGCACATGATTACTGTAGATGTACAGAAAGGTTTTTGCACTTGAAGACCATGCCTCCTGCTTCTGTAGAAGTCTCATGTAGGAAAGCAATAGTAAAATCACTAATCAGTGTATGGAAACAAACAAACTAAGGCATTAAGCACTCTAAGCACTCTCCAAGCTATTCTTGCTGTATGTTCCTCACACCTTCTGGCTCTTAGATAGAGGCTTTTGACACTTTTTTTTTCCTTAATCCAGTTAAAGGCTGAACAATTATTTGTATGATTTTAATAATAGATCAGAAACAAACATTGGTTTATACTTATGCAATGCCAATGATCTCTAAGCCTATTAGCAGCTGAAAGAAATATCCAGTCAGACACCTTGGAGAAAGTTTGCCATCAGTCCACCTTCAGGGTCAAGAGTTTGACCCCGATTTGGAAAATGATGGGGTTTTTACAACACCAGATGAAAGTGTACTGATAATGCTAGGTCTGTCTGTTTACCAGCTAATATTTTTCTACAAAAGATTTCCAGAAAATAATCACAAAAGACTGCTTCCATTTAACTCGCCACTTTCATATTTCCCTAGGATTTTTAGCAGATACTGGTACAAAATGTCAGCAGTTACATAGATAAGCATCTTAACTCACATGGGGAAGGAAATGTGAGCTATCAAAGTGAAATGAGGAATAGCAGAGCTCGTTATGTTTCTCTGACTGATTTGGAAAGAAGTACCTTCAACCTGAAATGAGCGTAAACAAGAAAGAGTCTCTTTGCTCCTCACCAGAGTGAAGACTTGTGTGTGTGTTTCATCTTTGGCTTTGCAGGAGACTCCCTGGTTGGTTGGTTAAATCCCACACTAACTTATTTAAGGCAACTTACAATCAGTATTTTTGGGTCTTGCAGTAAAAGGCAAGTGACTTATTTCACGTAAACAAAATTCTTCATCAGACTCAGATTGGGTTAACTTTTTCAATAGAACTTTTAAAAGAACAAAAATTAGTTTTTAAGCAGAATATTTGACTTCAAAAGTACCTATAGAAAATATTTTATTTCTTCCAAATGAAATGAATTAGTTTCTTCTTCAGTTTTAGGGAATTGTTTACCAAGTTTAGCTCTGAGTACACTGGATTCCTCTTGAGCTTTTATTTTTTTTTTCCTTTGGAGAAGGTAGTCCTCAGTTCTATGACAGAGAAACACAGACAACAACAACAAACAAACAAAAAAATGGCCACCCAAACAAACAGAAAGAAAACCAAACAAAACCAAAATCCCAAACTCCTCAGTTGCTAACAATGAAGAGCCTAAAAGACAGGGAAGTGAAGAACCATCTCTTTGGTACATTTATCTTGGCTATGGCTTTCCACATTTTTCATAGTCATGCAGCATGGCTAAACACGGCAAAACACACCATGCTTTTGGGTAGAACTTTGCGGACGGGAGGTCAGCAGAAAACCCATTTAGCAGGTCATGACAAGAAAGACCAAGAAATCCTGCATCAGCCACTGTCATGTTCAAATGAGTTCAAATGAGTGGAAGTAATAAAAAGCAGGAGGATAAGTGCTCTGGAGGTGTGAAGATTTTCCAGAAGTGATGATATCTAGAGTTTAAGAGTAACACAGCTAATTTAGCACCTTGTCATAGAATCACAGAATAGTCATGAGGAAAGCTGAGTGAAGTGGATGCTGCAGCATCACCATAAATACCACATCCCCAAATATTATTTTTCTCAATAGATTTACAGGTATTAAGTGGGAGACTGATAAAATATTTTGGAAACTACATGGATCATCTATATCTCTGTTCTGTTACTCTGCCCATAAAAGTGTACAATATTTTCGAGCCAAACTTTGAAATTATTAGAGAAAGGCCTGAGTTCCTCTGACGTCAATGAGAGCAGCATTTCAATGAAACCAGCATTTCAATTGTATATTTCTCCTTGTACTAGTCTTCAGAAGTCTCACCTGTGCTCTGCCACAGGAAAAACAGTTTTCTGGTTAAAAAGTTTGCAAATAAAAGGAAGACAGAAGTTCAAAGTTTGGCCAAGCCATATTTACCATTTTCAGGCACAGTAACTGCTAGTATAGCTATTCCAAATAATATCCTGCCTGTATCCTTATGTATTGTGTGTTATAAGTAACTAATGTTTGTTCACCAAAATATGTAATGTAACTATAGGAGCCTGGATGTTAAATGTCATAAGACTTTGTATACTTAACAAAAAAAAAGTCTTGTAACTGCACAAGCCTTGTTTAACAGGAATAGCACAGACCCACCATAAGCACAGCTGGAAGTCCCACTCAAGATAAGAATCTGCTCGCTTGCAAAAACAGGAGGGTCGGGACCACCAGGAGGCAGGAAAAGACCCCCCTAGCAACAGCCTGGAACACTACAGAGGACGTATGCAGAAACAGAAGACACGAACGCAGGAAGACGGAGCGGATAAAAAAGGACTCAGGAGCCTTGGGAAGTTGTGGACCTTGGGGAGAAGAGAATCCCGGCCGCCCAAGCGCGCTGAACTTGCTTGTTATCCTTGCCCAATAAATTCTCAATTGTATTCTGATCGGCTCAGAGAATTCTTGATTGGCTTGGAGAATTCACAAGCTTAACTTATAACATTGTGTACATTTTTTTTCTGTCAAAAATAATTTCTACAGTACCTGGTGCGCATTTTGACTAGCTGCATGACATGGAATAGGAGTCCTAGAAAAATAATAAAATTAATTTGGAGGCCACATGAATCATCCTCATCCTGTTGTTAGAGGAGAAAACCAAGACCAATAGAGTACTGAAATTCAGGGTACCTCGACTTTACATCTATTCACTCAATTCTATACAGGATGCTGTTTTCAAACCTACAAACTTCTGTCTAAGCTGCCAAACCCAGAACTTTTATAAGAGAGGCCCTGTGATATGTGCAAAATGTTCAAACCAAACAATGAAGCTGGGTCTGGTGAAAAACAGATCACTGAGATCTGTAAGATTGTCTTTATTCTATACATAACTTGACCATGTCAACAAGCGATTTTCACATTAAGTTTTTAAATCCATGTTGCATTTAACATCAGCTTCTTTTAAAGAATCTAATCTTCCTGCTGTTTCAGTTTGGATTAGCGAATCCTCAGTGACT
Source organism: Geospiza fortis (assembly GCF_000277835.1). Taxonomy (NCBI): domain Eukaryota; kingdom Metazoa; phylum Chordata; class Aves; order Passeriformes; family Thraupidae; genus Geospiza; species Geospiza fortis. The sequence continues at coordinate 206,455 of NW_005054554.1, read as the reverse complement.
TGGTCAAGAACACAGCATTTCTGTAGAACAACATGCTGGTTTACACTCTTACAATGACTTCTGCAGAATTCTAATATTGTTATTAGATAAACCCAAATAATTTCAGCACAAACTTTGCTCTCAATTAAAAAAAAAAAAACAAAAACAAAAACAAACACCATTCAAGACCACCTAAGGGAGTGCTTTTCCTCTAGAAATCAACTCACCACAACATATTTATTTTCAAGGATACAGGTTATACCACTGATACAAAACTAGTGACAGATTTTCAGAGAAAATCCCTTCTCTTTTTCTCCCACTGAACCAGAGAATCACTCCCACAGCAACAGCATAAATTTTCTACTAAAATGATGCATCCAGAAATAGACTCTGCCAAAGGCTACAAATGGGAAGAGAAAAGCAGAATTAAGGTATGACAGCCAGACAAGCAGCACAGAACAGAGACAAAGAGCTTTGAGCAGCTTTAAACTTTTAAAAAATCCTGTATTCAATGTGTTCCTGTGACAAATTAGAGGCAAGCAAGCAGGAGGCAGAATGCCTGGTCCCACTCATATCAGTGGGATTGGTTGCCATGGACTTATGCTGATGTGACATGTGTAGATGGTGTACACATAAGTCATGCTCAGATTCATAAACACATGTGACCAGCTCTTGTAAACAAGCTTATCTGCCTTCAGCCTGGCCAGGGCAGCACAGGAGCTGATCTGCCCGAAAACAAGAATTGGTTTCTGGTGGATTTGGACCACGACCCGATATACAGGATGCTGGGAGTGCACTCTGGGCTCTCAGATCCCCTCCCTTGTGGTCACAGGTGATTTTGTCCTGAACTGTTAATCCCAGAAATGTGTCTTTTAAAGTCTTTAGTGCAGGAGCAAGCAATCAGGTGCTTCACTTCCTCCTGGCTGATTACAGTTGTCTAATCAGCAGGTACCACACCAAGAACAGGGCAGGTTCTCCTCTTTTCAGCTCCAGCTCACACTGCATTCTCATCCTGGAAGAGGCTCTTCTTCTACATCTAACATCTTTACTGAGCAAGGTGTAAGAAATGGGCTCCAATTAATGTCACAGATTTTACTGGAAATTAAGCTCACGTGTACACCTTGCTGAACCAAGTAAAAGTCTAAGTGGATTGGTGAATACAAGCTTAGGTTATGGCCCCCATTAGCAAAAAAATTTAAATTTTGAAGAAACAGCATTAGTTCCATGCCATTGGACCATCTAAACTTCCCTGCAAACTTCCTAAAAAACGCAGGTTGTTTAAAATTGCAGCTACACAAACTGCAAACTTTTCTCATAGGCCACAGAAAGCATCGTTCCCAACCAGCAGTCTCTTTCATATTTTCTTAAGCTGAAAGAAACAGCAAAGGTTCAGATATGCATATATTTTTTTAAAAAAAAAGCCCCAGAGACAAGAAAAGAAGAAGGCCCGCTGCCTAAGTCATCTGTAGGTACCACAATTTTCTGCCACAATCATATTTGCATACTGAATTCTTTAAAAATTGTGAATTTAAACTGAAAGCGCTGTCAACCCTTAAACAGGATTGCAGCTGCAAGAGTTCATACAAATTGCTAAGAAAGACTCCAGGGACTGGGACTGTACCTTATGGTATGTTTGCTAGTGAGATGTTCCCCATGACAAGAATTAATTATTTCATAGTAGTCTACTGTGTGAAAATGAACTATCTATGAACTATCAGCATAGTTCACACACTTGGAAGTACAGGGAGGTTTGATTTTTCCATGAAAAGAATAACCAGGTGGCAAAAGAAGAGCTGCATCTAAGGCTGAATCATCTATACTTGCTATTGAAAATAAGGATCCCTGTGTAACAATGCCTGATTTTGTTGCGCTGTATCCAGAGTATGCGGACCACATTTTAATTTAGGAGGCTGCTGTTCTGCAGAATAAATAGGTACGAACTGGAAATTAGCTGAAGAGGCATGAGAAACAGATCATTGCAAGTGACAGAAAACAACGCTGGCAGAGGGAAGGAGAACTTTTTTGGTGAAGGATGGAGAGGTCATGTATGGACACTGGTGCTGAGGCTGCTGTGATGACCTATAGGATAGGAGGGAAATATTAACCAGGGGCCTCATTTGTGAAACCAAACAAATACTATGACAGACCAAATTTAAACTTGTTGGGCATCAGTGGCTCCAGACAACTTCCAGTGGCTGACAGTATGTTCCACATGTCAGTATCCCCCACTTGCTCTCAAAGTTCTTACAATATATTCAAAAATTTTATAACCAGAATGCAAACTAGGAGATGAAAGCAGAAGGATGCTAAGGAATATATGTGAGTTACAAAATTATCCTCTATTGGCGTCTCATTTTCTCATTAAATGGTAGGTCAAAACTATCTGTTGCCTTCTGGCAGCATAAGGAGAGTATCGCCAGTGAGATGCTATGAACATGTGCTTCCCCTGCCCCCCATTCCTCCACCCATAATCTCCTGATTATCACATATGTCTTATCATTAAAATATGTAAATCTGCAGTGAATTTACATTTTTTGCATCCCAAGCCTTCTTAACTTCCTGAAAAGCTGTTGTGCTCACAGTTAGTGCTCACATCATTGCTATTACCAATATAGCAATGCTCCTTCTGTAACAGCCTTAGCTAGAATGGAATTTTATTCCCAGCAGGCATCAAATAATTTACCATGTAAAATTAAAAAAAAAAATAAAAAAAAAAATAAGACCATGTGATAGCAGAGTTGCTGAAAATGTCTCCTAGCCTAAAAAAGATAAAGCTAGAGGAGAGTGAGGCTGCAAATACATGGCTGCATATCTTTGCTGACTTGCAGCTGGTGAAGTCTCTTCATTTGAAGATACAAAGTAAAATCTTACAGTTTAAAAAGTATACTAGACTGATTTTAATCTCTGAACACATAACAAGAATCAGCTAATATAATGCAGACAGCACATAGATCGCTTGTGTCTAAAAAACAAAAAAAAGGAAAAATTAGTGTCTTGATCACAAAATGAAGAAAAAAAAATTCAACATTTGTTTTATAAACCTGAAGAGCCTTCACTTGCTGAAGTGTGCCTGCCTCTCCTTCCTTTGCTATTTCCTATTGTAGTGAATGCATTCAGCATCACAGATGAAGCCTGATGTCCAGGTCCACTAAAGCCTTCATCAAATTTCGCTTTCCTTTCTCATACAGTATCTCAGCAGTGGTGAAGTCATTCCTCCACGTAGCTAGAAAGTGTAATGAAAATATCATTATTAAAACATGATGATGCTTACCACAGAGGAAGAATGTCTGGACATTTTCAAGACTAAGTAATTGCTCCTAAACAGACTCCACCAAAATATAAGAATTTTTCCCCTGAGGCTCTTCTAGGCTGGAGGTAGTAAAGGTAAGGACACTGCACAGGGACAGAATGCTGTGAGCAAATATTCAAGAACTCGCTTTTTCAAGTCATCACCAAACACCAAAAATACTTTTTTCTGCCTTTGAGTCAATTCAGAGTCCAGGACCACACTCCTCACACACCTCAGTCACCACAAGGATGAAGGGTGCCCCATTCAATAGAAGGGGCTGACCACCCACACTCCCTTGTTGAAGAATCTTTGTAGAATTTCCATATTCCTTTATGAGTTGGGATAGATGGCAGTCTTTTAACCACCTGCCATCAGGAGATTATTTCCCTGTCCATAATTCAGAAGGCCAGACATGAAAATTGTTCAGGCTTAATATGACCAAACTTGACACTTCAAGAGCTGCCAATATGAATTTGCAACAAACCATATTCTTCTCTGGTTTGAGTCACATCCAGTGAAGTTTCCAGCAGTTCCTGTAACAGGCATTGCTAGGGAATATTTTTGTCTCTGACACACTTGATCTTAAACAATCTAGGTTACTGGGAGAAGGATGAGCCTTGGAAGGCATCCAAACTACTCAATCATTCTGGCTGGCAGTTATGGAAGTCCAACTGCTGGAAATGTTTTGCAAGAGCTAAATGTGACTGTTCTAACAAGGCGTGTATAAGCACAGTATGACACTCTGGCACAGAGCAGGCCACAACCTTTATGTGCCTCAGTATTGCTTGCATTTTGAGAAAGATATTTCCTTCTAGTCTGCCGCGTTGTTTCGCTCATTTAAAAAAAATTCCTTGAGTTCCTGGTAACAGTGACACACTGAGCACTGGTTCATTGATGAAGGAACTCAGGAATACATTACAGTTTTATTTAAGGCACTGAGAGATGGTGACAGATCTGAGAAAAGAACTGACATCTTTCTGTTCTAGTTTCGCATGGAACTCAGCTTTTCTGCAACCCCTGTTTGAACTGCAAGCTTTTACCTTTTTGCAGATTTGTTCCTTCTTTTTGTCAGGAAAATCCACAAACGTTAGGCTTTATGTCCAAAAAGGGGACAGAGGAGTCCTTAGCCTTTATTTGAATAAAGACAGGGAGTCCACCGGGGCACATGGCGGTGGGGTTTTCTCTCTCAGGGTTTCGGAGGGTGCAGCCTCCTTTCATCCTGAGCTCCCGGCTGCATGTTGCCCTCTGCCTTTCCGCTTTGGCTGAGGTACAGCCTTCCGAACCGCCTACCCCATATCCCCCCTTGAACCTCCTGTTCCACCCCAAGGTTCCGAAGTTCAGGGGTGTGCAGACCCACTTGTCTGTCTCAGGAGCCAAACTGTATGAGCTCTGCAGCAAACCTGCTGCCCAAAGTCAGCAGAGACATTAAGACCCCATTGCGAGTCGTTAAACACCCATACCTTCACCCATCCAATTATTTGTGAAGATATAAGCACACATCTTTCCTCTGACTGTGATCCCCCTTGTCTATTTGTCCTTACAGAAGTGGAACTGATCATAAGAGTTAGAAAGACCTCAGGCAGCTTGAGCCACTAAACAGATAAATAGATAAGATGAGCAGCCCAAAGAGCCACTGAGGACAAGTACTCTTAATGGGAACAAATACAGGCAAACAATACTCTGTAATTTCCATTAGCTCTGGGTCAGCACAGAATGTAGCATAATGAATGTCACATATAATTTATCAGTCTCCTGCATTTGCTTTACAGTACTTGAACATTAACATTGAATATGCTTTTAAAAGTTTGTACAGAGCCTCAGAGAAGTTACGGACTCTGCAAACAATGTAAGAGATCCCATTAAATAATATGGACATTTAAATGTGTGTGCAAAACAGAGAACACAATAAACAACTCATACTCTCAGCATTTTTTCTGCCTGTTTAAGTGTTTAATGCCAGGTCATGCTTTTGCAACAGAGCTGCTCCACAATGGCAATCCAAAGCCAAGCACACTTCACCAGCTGCCAGCTCATCCTATATGATGAGGGAGAGAAAGAGTGCTTTGGTCCTGACATCACAAATGAGGTTGTTCATTTACTGCTAATGGCTCCATATATTGAAAAGAACCTGCAAAAGCACAGTCTCTGCATTTCAGAGGGCCAGCACAACCTGAAGACCTGTCCACCTGTGCCCAGATCTCATCCAAAGCTCTGATTAATATAAAATTTCCAAGGGAAAACAATGTTGTTTTGAAATGGTTTCTCAGCATTGAAATGGAGTTGAGACTTTGGAGTTTGACAAGCAAGGGCATATTATTGACAAAAGGCTGATACACTCTGAATAGGTTTTTGTTTTTTAATCCAGAATTGGTAATTGTTAGTTCATGAAGTACCTGAAAACAAGTTAGTCAACTTCACTTTGCTACTTTGTGAATTTTTAATGGTTTTTTTGTTGTTGTTGTTGTTTGTTTGTTTGTTTGTTTGTGGGTTTGGTTTTGTTTTGCTTTGTTTTTTTAAAGATATTCTCAAAAACCAGCATAGGGTTCCAGGAGGTTTGCCTGTGTTTTCTTCCCAGGTTAATAGTTATCTTGCTAACTAAGAGGATGATGCAGACAGAAACTTACTCTCTGATGTTTGCAGTTATCCCAAGCTGCAAACAACTCAAGAAATAATCAGTTTTCATGGCTACTCATGAAAGCATTCAAAACATAAAGTAATTGTAAATATTTTAAATTTAATGAAAAAGAGTACCTACACTGTTTACTGTTTATACATCCCCATATCTACTCTGAATAGGTAGAAATTTTTCCTTCCCTATATGAGGTCATATTTTCAACTGCTTCTGTTTTAATTTTACCCATACTGAAGAACTAGAAAATCAAAAGGAGGGGACAAGGGAGGAGGGAGCCCAGGTTGGATAAGGATTGTGTGGTGCTATTTTTCTGTGACAGAACCAAGGGAAATAAAGTAGGGTTAATAGGAAGCTTCCCTCAAATAAGCAAGAGGAAGCAGCTCTAATTTCTGAAACTACTTGCTGTGGGATGCTGCAGATTCCTAAAATGTAGATGGATTCAAAAGAAGCCAGGCAGATTCATAAACTGGAAAAACAAATCCATTGTTTGAATCCCAAAACACCTAGAAACCATGTTTGCCTCTGATAGCCCATTAACTTCAACTTGTAAAGCCTGAGAAAGTGTTTTAGAGGAAGTAGACGTTCTTGCTGTATTTCACTTTTCCTTGTCGTTTTCGGCCACTTCGGTCAGATCTAACAGAGCTGCATTTGTCATTACAAAGAAGTTTCACATTTTTTACCTCAGCATAAAGCAAAACTTAAAACAGCTGGTTAGATAAAAATAAGACGTTACTGAAGGGATTTTTCCTATAGGTTATTTTTCTAAATAACCTTTCCGTTCATTGCAACACAGAAAAACTTCCTTCAAGAAAATCTCCTGCTATGTGGGGACTTCTGGCAGAAGAGACCAACTCCCACAGCCTCCTTTCAGGTATTTTTATAGAGCTGTAAGAGAGTGACTTCCCTTCCTGTGCTGTGGGATCCTGGTTTGCTTTAGAGCCCATGAATCATAGCCCTGATGTTCATATAGTGAAGGGTTGCAGATATACAGGAGAGAGCAAAGAAAGGCAAGAAGGTAGGCCATTGTCATCTGCCTGGCTTTTTGGTTTTCAGGACACTCATTATCTGTGGGTCCAGTAGTGTAGGGCAGTATCAGAAAGGTCTAATATTTCACCTGAGTTTCTGGGTTTACCTGCATTTACATTCAATCCTCCATGTACTGGATGGCATCCAAACCCCATGTCAATCCCTTTGCCATTCTTAGGCCATAGTGTGTCACCAGAGTTCTGAAATTTTGGGCAACAAGATATACACACAAACAATGCAGTAAATAAATAATAAATAGTGCAAATGCCCTGCTATGAGTCAAACCCACAAGCCTTCAGCAGTACACACACAGCAGGAGATTTTCTTGGAGGAAATGGCCATAAGCTGTGCATGGGGAAGTTCAGACTTGGTATCAGAAAAAAGTTTTCACTGGCAGAGTGGTCAGGCATTGAAATAAGTTGCCTAGGGAGTCTGTGGAGTCACCATCTCTGGAAGTGTTCAAGTGTAGAAAGAATGAGACAGCCTAAGGTCAACAACGCATTCTTCACTGTCACTTTGACTATCCAGGTACTCGTCTTTGTAGAGAGAAAGGAGCAAGATAAAGTTTTCAATAAGATTATAATTAGATTTATCAGTATTCACATGACAACAAAATGACTCACATGAGTGAAGTATTCTGAGTTCACAGAACAATTTCTTATTGGATTTCTGGATAGAATAAAGCCCAGTGATTTCTATCTCTTCATTTATGAATATGAACACTATTATATGATCCAGTCTTATTAGGAGCCAGACTTGACCATTTAGTGTTCTTTTATTTCACTAGGAAGAAATTGTTTTGGGTTGTGTTAGAGTAATGTTTAAGCATTTGATTGTGTGGATAATTTACTCTGTGTAATGGTAATAAATCACTCTATTTCCCCTGTAAATCTAGAAGTGCTGTTTGGAGCTAATGCAGACAAGCTCTGAAGGGTTTTGCTGGAGATGGAGAAGATAGGTTGAGCCATTAGCAATGGTAATGCTAAAGGGTAAAGTGCTTGAGCAGCAATCTCCACAAAAATACAGTTGGTCACACCATGGAAACTAAAAGATAGTTTTATCTCTAACCCAGCTTACCATGAATGCAGAAATCATGACTTTCATTACTCTTTTTCCTACATTCCAGTTTTCTCAAGACGGGACTAATACTGAGTGGTAGGACAAGGGTTGGAGCTAAGAGTTGGAAATCCTCTGTACCATTTCTAGTCATTCTGCTGACTTCCTAAAGGACATTCAGCAACAACAGGTGTATCAAGACTGTGTGATGAGAAAAGCAAGAGATAACTAGCTAGCACCAAGCTTTTTAGGCCTGGAAACCACAGCTGGGAACTGAACACCTGGGTAACACTCCTAAATGACAATGTACAGATATTTCTACATGGCAGTATGCTAGATGGTCCATTTTCCTACAAGTCACACAGTTCTAACGACACTTACCTATTCATGGTTTGCTGTGAAGTTAAATTTATCCAAGCCAAGCACTTTTAGTCTTTGAACCTCCAATTGGGGAAGTGGAAATTATTACTGACATCATGGAATGAGTGGGTGCTGCTTAGACTGAGAATTAGCTCCTCAGAAAGTGGTTGCTAACAAAATAACAATGGAAAAAGAAGCGCCTGCCTTTCAAGCCAGTCTCTAATAGGAATAGAAGCAGTCTGTTACAAAGGATAATTGTTACAGTTTGAATCCTAGAGTGGAAATTACAAAGATTAATGGAACAAATAAGATTTTTCCTTTATCTTTGTACAATCTGAGCAACAATCCTGTCATTTTAGTAAGACATCCTCCCTTTTAGCCAAAGGAGAAAAGCATAACTAAACAATGCAAAGAAAGAATCTTGTTGAGAACTGTGGAATACGGACAAGAAAATGCTGAATTGACCAGATGTGGCTGCAGAATTTGATTCAGCTCTTCAAACTTCTGTAGATGATATATGGAGTGGAGTGGAGACTGCAAGAACAATTTCATATAAACTGAGAGGATTGACAAACATAGTTGGAAACTTAATCAATTAATGCAAGTAAACTGCTTTTCTGGTTTTGGGGGGATAATAGTCATAGCTAAGAAGAAATCTTATGAGTGCCTTTTGACTGATTGGAAAAGGAGGAAAAGCAGGAAAATTACATCATTCTCTTAATCATGAAATTTTTTATTTTATTTGACTTAAAATAATTTCAAATGGTTTTCATTTGTCTGTCACTTTCCCAAATATGTGTTTCCAATATCTAGTGAGGTTAGTATTTGTAGGAGGTAGAAGTCTGTGGTAAGTCTATGTAGACTAATTACAACAGGACAACAGAGTCTAGAACATCGTTGGAAACTGCCAGTTGTCCTTCTCTATTTAAAGACGGTGAATTGTTTCATTTAATGTTCTCCAGTGCACATAAAAACAGTTACTTAGCTTTTCTGAGTGTAGTTCTCAATCATGATTATGTAAAATTCTTATTTAGCAATCTTGTCTTTGTAAGTTCTACAAAATTTTTGTTTAAAGGTTTTACCCCAATCTCTTTTCAAAACAACATACTATTTTATTGTGGAAAGGCAGTAGAAAATTAATTTATGGCCTATTATAAAACATAGTTTTCCTGTTATTACAGCAGGCTGTCCTGTAGCATAGAAGCCTGTTTCTTGTCACTGACTAGAGATTCACTGTAGATATCTCTAATCAACAGGAATCTGTCATTTTAATTGACAGTTCACTTAGGACTGACAGTTATTAAAAGCAGACAGCTAAAACAGCTTAATAGTTACCTAGACCACAGCATCTCTTTTAGAACTGTAACCAGTATTTTTAAAAGTATTTAAATCAGAGTAACAAGCAAATCTGGAGCAGCATATAAAGCTGAACTTCAGAGAGGCTGCTGTAACCATTCTTTTATTGAGGGAGCACACTGAGATGGTAAGAATATTCTACCATCATGGTTTGGGTTTGGTTCCTTCTCCAGCCTCAGCTTTCAGCTTAACACTGACACTCCACTCCTGGGCACAAGCCCACAGCACTTGATAGATCAATTAAAATGGGTTTAAATTCATGTTATCATTGGAACATCTGAATCTGATGCCTCAGTCAGTACATTATGTCTCTGTTTAGGCTGTCCAGGCCTATCAAGGAGCTCATGGGCCATGCTGAAGTCGAGTAACAGCTCACAGAGCTAATCCCAGAGCTCCATCTGCCTTTCTTAGTCCAGAGACTTAAGTGGAGCTGGGGTCATAAGGGTTGGTTATGTCAAGATTAAAGGTATCATCTGTAGTGATCTGTGGCTCCAGGATTTCCTTCTCCAACATACCAAAATGATAAATAAACTGAGGAATGAGTATCTAAGCTGTGCTATGGTTCTGCTTGAAAAAAAGTACCATATTTTCGAAGCCTTTCCTTAGAGCATGAAAGGAAAAGGCATAAAATGAAGAACAGGACCTCCTCACTTATGTCAAAACAGTCAATTTACATATGTATTATATATTCAAGAGTTATTCTTTAAACAACAGGTACTAGGCTCAGTTAAAAAACATTCTCATGAGCATGAAGCAGAGAATCTAACATGGTAAGCTTTCATTAGCAGATAATGTTTTCAGTATCATTATCCCTTAGGATTAAAATTTAATAATTTTCATTATTTCTCTCCTAATATTTCACTGATATTTTTCCTTTAATTTTAACAATTTCAGTACTTTCTTTCTTTACAATGTAGATTATTAAATAGTTATAAATTAGATCTAAAAATTGCCCAAACTCAAAGAAACTGATATTTTCATGAAAAAATAATTTGTACCTTAACCTTCTGTTTAGAAAGACAAATCTGTTCAGGTCTTGACAGCCCCTAGAAACATTCAGTATATCTCACTAATTGGATTCTTTTGAGAAAAAAAAATCTGTAAAATTTTCACGTATTTTTATCAAGTTAGTACTTTGGCAATATCTTTGTATTTTTCCACTTACATTTCTTTCTCTTGCCCTTTAAGATCTCAACACTGTCAATCACAACAGACAGACTTGAATCCCAATTTATATAGAAAACCAAGTCAGTTTTCAGAAAGGCAGAATTCCAGGTTTGGGCCTTCTGCTTATGAGGAAATAATTCTGTTTGGTCCTGCAAAGAAGACCAGGATTGCAACTTGCATGTGATATCCTCGGTGTTTAACATTAGCCAGCTGGGGCACTTTTGGACCCTGTGACCCTGTCTAAGCAGAAGGGCCTTAAGACTAATCTGAGGCATAAAGGTAAGATCTTGCAGTCAATTCACTGTAAGGGCAAAGAGACCTTCTACAGCACAGCCTCAGTGCTCCCACAGCTAAGCAGGGAAGAGGAGAAATATGAATGTTTGTCTTCACTCGTTACAGGCTTTCAGTAATCAGACCCTTGCTTCCCTGCAGGAACACTGGTATTACTTCATTATCTACAAGTCCTCTTGTGTAAATGATGCTCTGTGTTTTTCTCCTCCAATCAGTTTTTGTTGTTGTTGTTGTTGTAGTAACTCCTGTGATATTCAGGCAAATTTTCATTAATTTCTGAGAGAGATGGGGCAATGAGGACAGCATCTCTAGAGAGAACATTCTCTCCTGGGTCAAGTACCACTGTACTGGGGCCCATTCTCTTCCTGAGGACAGACAACCTTTCCTACTTCTGATTGCACAGATTCTTTAAATCAGTTCATGCATTTTCCTGACTGAGAAGCACTCAGCTCCTGAGGATACATCATAGTCTGTTTCTTGCACAATTTGCTGTCTCCAAGCCTAAGCAGCAGAGTCTTGTTCCACAAATACATTTCTAGGTACCACGTTGACACTAAGAAAACTGCACTCTGCGTCTCTTTTCTCAGCTGGCTGTGTGGTTTTGCAGCCTCTGTTAACAGTGTTTCTTGGACCTCTCACCATTCCCAGAGTAAGCATCTTGTACCCCAGGAACAGTCTTTGCTCAAACACAAATTGTGTTACCAAATGGTTATGAAATAGGCTGAAGAAGCTATTGTAAAAAGAAGAAGAAAGAAGAAAAAGAAGGAAGATCTATAGCTGCAGCAGGAGACATGATACAGTGGTGATACACAAAATTGAAACCTCTGTGGATAAAAGGCAAGAACATATAAAACAGCCAAGTGTGTTGTGGCACACACCAACTCTAGAATAATTTTTTGTCAGCCATTCACTTGAAATACTTTCAACTCGTTTAGCAGCCTAATTCTTCTACACCTCAGTGCAAATCTCTTGAATACCATTAGCATTATTCAACATTCTGCATCTAATTTATTGAGCTTCTTTGCTATGGGATATTAAACAAAATAATCATGCATTACACATAATTAGAACACGACTAAATTAATTTCTGTAATGCTGATTGTAACGGATAACTGCAGAAGTAATTCACACACCTTGGTGCTGCAGAACCAATATGATGCTTAAGTCAGCTCGCAGTATAAAAGGTACACGGTGCATAGACTGCCATGAACAAGCACCATAATTTGCAAAATATTAACTGAAAGCATGCCTGTTGACTTTCAGAGTAGCAATTTACAGTGTTTCATAATAGACTATGATAATGTAATCACAGACTGCTGTAATTGCACTAAATTTGATCATTAAATTCATGGCTCTTCCTTTGTGCACCCAACCGGCCATTTCATCCTAGAAGGCGAGCACCTTGGGCAAGCAGGAATTGCCCTCGTGACTCTCCTAATCTTTCTCTTTGTGCACTGGAGATGGATTCCAAAGGCGCACGCAGCACGTGCTCCACGATTCTTTGGAGAGTGAGGGAAGCTTGATGAACCAACAGGTCCCCCCATCCTCCACTTCACCTCTGTTAAAAATGGGCACAACAGCCTCAACCCAGTTGTCAGGGACCTCCTCATGTTGGACAGCATGTGTGCACGAGTCCTGTGCAGTCCCTTGGTTATGAGGTGACTTCAGAGCTCTGCACTCTAGAGTTTCAAACTCAATTGCTGGCATCTCCCTCAGAGAGGGTGCTGGTACACACTGAAAACGGAAGCAGGCTTTGCCTGTGGAGACTGAAGGGGAAAAAAAAAAAGTATCAAGTATTTCTTCCCTTTCCATATGCACCAGTGGGTTGTCATCCTCACCCACCAACACAAAGGGACCTGCAGGGATTTCTGTACAGATGGTGCTGTTTACTCTAGCACCATGAATAAACCATCTCAATTAAGCACTGATGTAAGCACTGCTGAAATAGCTTACATTTGTCTTGATTCTGTTGAAATGTAATTCTTCAAAGAGAACTGGGCAGTCATCCCTCACCCTTTCATCAACCCAAACCAATGGGCAAACACAAAGGTTAATCACAAACGTGAAGAACAACCAGCTGCACAACCCTGTGTGACCAAACCTGATGTTCAACAAAATATGTAACCTGACACGCTCTGAAAACGTGATTTTTACCTAGGCTTAACCTTTCCTCCACAGGACAGGAAGGGACCTGTAGCATTACAACAGGCTGGTGACTTTTCAGTTCCAGCTGTGCCAAACAGATGGAACAGTTCCAGAGCAGCAGGAACATCACTGGTTTTAAGAAATGAATGTCATGGCTATGTTTTTCAGTGAGCTATACTTAACAAAATCCTTTTGAGGCATGTGAATCTGAACAACCCTCAAAAAGTGTTTGGAGTGCTAATGGATGAGATGAGTTGTGAAATTCGTCTCATTTTGAGACCAATATTGGGAAACTTCAGAAACAGTGATAGATCTTCAGCTGTGTACCTCTAAGGCAAATATCAGCTTGGCTACAGGCTAACAAAAAAAGGTGAAGGAACCCTCTGGACTTAAGTTAAGTAGGTGAGTTTTCTTTTTATTTCCAGTCTCTACAAAAATAGCAACTGAGTGAGGATTCTGCAAGCATTTTTTTTCTGCCTGATTCTGACTTATTCTATGGGTGATTTCAGGTAACTGCAAAACACCAAGGTGATCTGATCCTTCAGGGTGAGGTCCTTAAAACACTCATAATCTAACAGTTACAGAGCCAGCACATCTTTTAACACACTGGATAGTCAGGGAAGCAGTATGTAATTCCACTTAACCACATAAGCTGTTTCACAAACTAGCAGTGCACACATCAGTGGAGGAAAGTAATTTTTCAGAGACTGCTACTAAACAGCAAAGCTTTGTGATGTGCAACAAGCACCAGAGAGCTCATTTAATCCTTCTGGGGAACACACAATCATAGAGTAGAAGACATAACAGCCAGGGTAGAAAAATCTTGATTATTTCATCTTTCATTTTGCTTTCCTCAATTCACCACTGCCTCACAAAAAGAAAAGCACAGGGGTTAAGGACATGTAATGACAGCATTTTGGTCTCCTCTAACATATATTGTAAACACATAAAAAAGTAAAGGATGCCAGTCCTTGCACTGGCATCAAATAAGAGACTGATTGGATTCCTCATCTCTGAAAAGGTAAATTACTTTTATTACAGGATAATTTTTCATAAAACAAATACCTCTTAAGATACAAATTGTGATGTGCTGGGAAGATTGACGTGCGATATTCAGGAAACATCAGACAACAGGCTGACACCAACAGACAACACAGTAAACTACTTATGTAATAGTGATCCTTGAACAATGCTAAACTCCTTCACAGGAGTTTAAAACAGAGCACATTAACAAAGTTCAAATATGCCAACAAACACCCTGCCTTTTCAAAGTCACAGAATGCAAATGAGTATCTTCCAGTGTCTTTACTCTAGGACTTGCAGTATAACAACTTGCACAGACAGATCTTTCTTATATTTTTCTTGAAGAAGTAAGAGTTAAATTTGAAATGTACAAAATGTTGGACAGCTTCAAGTCAGAGGTATAGGTTGGCTACTGAACAATGTAGCTAATGTAAACATTGCTATCCTTCTACTCTGTCTACATGTTCGCATGCCTCATAATACCTCTATTTTTACTTGAATGAAGAAGGAAACCAAAGACGACTAAAATTGAAGGCTTCTTATGGATCAGAGAAGAGCAACATTCACTGTGCAGAATCTGAATCCACCCAGTAGCAAATTCAGGCAGCAAGGTCCAGCTACCAGTCTCAAAACAACCAGGAGTACCAAATGTGTCTGGAAAAAATAATAGTCAAAAGAAAACAGTGGAAGTACAGAGAACCTAACTTGACAGGACTGCTATGTGCAGGAGTTGCTAAGAGCAGCAGCTGCACTCAGGAACCAAAAGAGCTGAGAAAACCATGGTGAAAAGGAAGCACAGGAACAGAGGTGGGGACAGGCTTGAGAGGAAGCTGGAAGGAGCGCTGTCACACACACATAACACAGAGAATTTTAACAGCAAGCTGCTACTCAAGATGGGCTTGGCACTGTGTAAGAATGGTAAAATCCCCAGTAGCTGCCCTGTTTGGAAGAGAACCTAGAGTTAACATGAATATCCCTTCATCCATCTAGCATTTCTCCACATCCCGTTGCATAAGCCATTACAAAAGCACCATGCTAGCCAGAGTTCTTACGGGCAACAAAGCCCAAATTATCAAATTCAGTTTCCATGTACATTACCACTTGTAATCAAAAATTTTTGACTAATATCACAAAATACTCTCCTTTATGCCTCAGGCAAAGTAATAATACAGGAAAAAGCAGGTGAAATATCTACTTTCATCCACTCACAGGAGGAAATTACTTTTTATTTCTGAAGAGGTTTTTTATTAACAGCAAGTTGTTTATCATTTTGATGTGGAGTAAAAAGGACAAAATAAAAGACCAGGAACATGAAGCAATCAGAACTACTGGTGGAAGACTCTACAGCTCTAATAGTAGTAAAACACCCCTGAAATAGCAGTGATGAGTAGAAATGTTGAGAAAAAGACAAGAATAAAGAAGGTGAGATATCACTCACATCTTAATACTATATTCTGAAGGAAGTTATTGACATGCTCCAGGTGGACTTCAAATAGGTATGTGTATAAGAAACTGCATTAAACACATTTAATGAGGTCATACAGGACTGCAAACATCATGTCAACTGTGTTATACATACATAGCCCACAAAAATTATCCTGATGTTTCTGTTTTAATAATATAGCCTGTTTGGCTGAGTTTTTTCTTATGACTACATCAAGCAGACCATGATAATGGAAGGGGAAAAAAAACCCCTGCTCCACAATCCTTACAGGTTTTGTAGACAAATCTTGTACATACAGATTTAAACATCTGTGCCCAGAAAGGGTTCTTGGATGTCAGTGAAAAAGCAGACATGCACTCAGCAAAATAAAGTATGTCCTTCATGAGCAGAAACCCTTTCACCACTGCTCTGAGGCAAAGTCTGGGAAGCATGAAGACTAGAGCACAGCTGATATTTCTCACATTCAAGGAGAGGCATACAATGTTAGAAGATAGCAGGTCTGGAGTATATAAACAGAAATACATTATTCCCGCTAATTAAATTGTAGGCCCCATTACTACAGGATGTTGTGAAGGATAAATGGGTTCTAAAAGAGATTAGATGAACTCACAGAGAACAAAAGGTCTGTCACAGAACATTAAACACAACTGTCAGGCTACAGATGGGTCACAGAGATCTAATTGCTGTCTGCTGAAAGGTGCTGTGATACGCTTGAGAAACAATCGCTTTATACACAACCAGGCTGCTATACTACAAATCTCCCTTCCTCCAGCTGGAGACAGAAGAGTGGGCTTGACAGACCCTTCCTCTGACCCAACATGAAAGTTCTTTATCCACACTTCCTTCTTCCACAGAGGCAGGTCCCCAAATACTGCCTTATCAACCTTTGAGCATTGTGTCTTTATTCAGAACATTATTCTGAAAGATCTTCTAAAGGAGCTACAGTAACACCTGCGAGCTGAGAGGTTCATTACACTGACATTTAAGGTATTTTGGACAACTTCAGATCAATCCAATAAATTGGGAGCAATGGGTTGCCAAGAACCATACCACCAGAAACTAATAATTCTGTGCTACAAGGGATTTTCTTAAATCTCAGCAGCAAACTTTGTAGAAACCTCGTGTGTACATGATGGCTTTAGACTCGAGGGCAGTACGTTCAAATTGGACACGAACAGGAAATTTTTCCCTGTGACAATGGTGAGACACCACGACCACAACAAAGCTGTGGATGCCCCATCCCTGGAAGTGTCCAGTCAGGCTGGAAGGGGCCCTGAGCAACCTGGTCTAGTGAAAGGTGTTCCTGCCCATGGCAGGGGGCTGGAGGTGGATGATTGTCTAGGTTTGGAAAGACAGGAGTCTGCTAAGGAAGGCAGGAGCCTCCCCTGAAATTGAGAATGTAAACCCTCCCCCCCCTCCGAATTGCTATAATTTTAAATTAAGGGCTCTCAGGCAAAGATATGGGAGCAGGCAATAACAGTTCTTTAATAGGGAAGAAATAAAAAGAATAAAATAAACAATGCAGTCCACTAGAACAACACTGACAGAGTCAGAACCCAACCTGACACCCTGT
>NW_005054554.1:187337-189087 GCF_000277835.1 Geospiza fortis | reverse complement strand
GCTGCAGTCCTCTGAAGTATCAGGCGTGATTCTGTTGGAGCAAGGGGAATCTGTAGAGAAGGATGTAGTCTTCCTCTGAAGATCCAGGAGGAAAAGGCAGCTGCTGTTCCTCTGGGGAATCTCGTGGAGAACAAAACTGAACTGCAATTTCAGAATCTCAGAGTATATGGGGTAGCAGTGCTTGGCTCCTCCCTCTGGGCAGAGCATCTCACAATGGGATGTTATAGTTCTTATCAGTCATGCAGTGATATTCAATAGTCTGTAATCAGCGGAGGAAGGTGTGAATGTGGTCATTCAAAGAGAGAGATAAGGCAAACTGCTCACTTGACAAGGTAATCAGCCATACAGATGGTAATGGAAAACATCTTGCATGCAATCTTCAACACAAATCTAAATGAAAATTTGCCCCCAAACTGGAGAGTACCAACTATCTAAACTAGCAATTAAGAACAAAAATACATTAAAAAATAGCATCTTCCACAACTCCCCAGCAGAAAACATTAATTTAGACCACTTTTGAATACTAATTTTGATGCAATTGCAATCAAAAAAGTTCAAACAATACTGCACCATTCTCAATATAAAAAATTTTTGTAAAAAATGCTTAAAAAATGAAAAATCATAACACCATTGAATCATTTACTCAAAACCCTCTTCACTGGGAAAAGTTAGCTTTGAAAGTTTTTATCACTTTTCCTGCCGACCTAAACCCACAAAAATTACCTCACTTGTCTTACAAAAATGGTTGTTACCAAAACTGCCCTAATCTGAAAAAGAGCTAAATGTCAGGTCTTTCAGCATCTATGTCTGGAAGAAAAAGAGAATGACACTATTTTACAAATACAGATTAAGGTTTACACACCTACATATAATATTGAAATTATCTCCTGTGCAAATACCCAGATATTTTGATTCATTCGTCTTATTTCTTGAATTATGTTGAAGGCTTCCTTTATTTTCCTTTCCAAGGAAGGATAGAGGGATCCTGAGGTAGAGTAAATGTTTTAATACAAAAGTAAAAGCAACATATTGTTCTATACACAAGAATGATTAAGATGACCCACTCTTGGTCAAGTGACTTTGGTGGGTGTCTAGCCAATTCCTTCAGCGCCTATTATCTTGTTTATAATATAAGACACAAAAAACCAAACCCTAAACATGGAAGATTTATCTTAAACATTTTTTAGAATAGTTACATTCTTGCAAATAATTAACAAAGTCCCCACTGCACTAATTAGACATTCAAATCTACCTAGTGTCTTTGTTGACACCTCCCACACATTCCCTAATGCAGCTGAGGATAAGATGGAGGATCCATACAGTTATTTTAGGAATCTCATCAGAGAACTGTTGCAAAATCTCACTAATGATGCAGAAATGTACAACTGGAAATTTTGCAGACTGATGGTGGGTTTTGCACTCCTTTTGCAAAAATCATCATGCAGCAGAAGTCAAATTTTATGCACTCCACTACACACAGAGAGCATCAAACATGTACATGCCCTTATAACAGGCTGTAATTTGTGTCACTAACAACAGAATGTGTCTGAAGCAAGTTTATCATTTGAGAAAGCAGATTCTATGATTTTGCTCTGATCTTCACTGTGCTCAAAAGGAACAGCAGACGCATTTTTGGGGCAGAAGTTTGCTGCTCAGCTGCTTTAGAGAGGCAGTGGGCACACAGGAATGGTTGGGAAAGGAGCTGTAGAGCTCCAAGGAGCCACAGTGACAGCAGCAGCCCCCCCTCAGG
>NW_005054554.1:171870-183400 GCF_000277835.1 Geospiza fortis | reverse complement strand
GCTGCAGTCCTCTGAAGTATCAGGCGTGATTCTGTTGGAGCAAGGGGAATCTGTAGAGAAGGATGTAGTCTTCCTCTGAAGATCCAGGAGGAAAAGGCAGCTGCTGTTCCTCTGGGGAATCTCGTGGAGAAAGAACTGAACTGCAATTTCAGAATCTCAGAGTATATGGGGTAGCAGTGCTTGGCTCCTCCCTCTGGGCGGAGCATCTCACAAAGGGATGTTATAGTTCTTATCAGTCATGCAGTGATATTCAATAGTCTGTTATCAGCAGAGGTCCCCTCCCGAGGAAGGTGTGAATGTGGTCATTCAAAGAGAGAGATAAGGCAAACTGCTCACTTGACAAGGTAATCAGCCATACAGATGGTAATGGAAAACATCTTGCATGCAGTCTTCAACAATGATCTTTAAGGTCCCTTTCAACCAAAGCCCTTCTATTGTTGCATGATTCTATGTTTGCAGTTAATTTGTTCCAGTATCCATGACTAAAAGGGGTTTAATGTGATGGCATTAAAAAAGCAAACAGCTATACAGTACAACTGACCCACACTATTGCTTCAGTCTTCTATCAAATGCAATGAACCTCAAGTTTACTCATTGAAAATTGCATATATTTGTATTAGTTACTCTGTTGGTCTGTGTACCTGGCTTGAGCATGTGAAATACAGCAAAGGCCTTGTTCAGGAGACTCTTCTGCTGGGAGGAAATACTCTCAAGCAGCAAGTTCAAGACAATTTCACTCATGAGGTCCCAAACAATGCCCAAATGTTATGGTTTGAAACCTAAATATCTAAAAACCCCATCTGATTTAATTAACAATTCTTTGTAAAAAATCCCATCTGATTTAATTAAAAATTCCTCAAAACAAAGCACTTTTCCTAGTAATCTTTCCTACTTTTCCTTAAGAAATTATTTTCATATGAAACTGAGCCTCCCAAAAATCTGGTTTTGTTTGTTTAGTTTGGTGCTTGGGTTTTTACTTTTTTTTTTAAGTTCTATCATTGCTAGTAAAGCTGGAAATCTTTGCCTTCAGAAATAAATGTCTGCAAAAGTGAGAAGACAACTGATTTTTACAACCACCCTAAGAAAAGTGCTCTAATTGCAGAGGAAGACAATTTTTAGATTAATTTGCTTTAAACTATTGTTTATAAAGTGTTAAGAATTCAGACTTTTTGTTTAATTTTTGCATCAACAATGACTTTATTAAAAACAATAGAGTTTTTGGCCTCCTGCACAGAAGTTATATTCCCACTTGTTTTTTTTTCCCACAAATCGTTTCTGCATGGTGTACTACATTTTATGTAGCTATAGGATCAGAGAATCACTGAATGGCTTGGGCTGGAAGGAACTTTAAAGATCATCTACTTTCAACCCCCTGCCATGGGCAGGGGCACCTTCCACAAGGCTGCTCAGCGCCTTGAATCCAAATGTCTGTCCACTGACAGTGGACCAACACAACAAATATTTTAGCTGCACATAGCAACTTTTTCTCCAACTGAAGTGAACAAAAATAGGCAGCTATGCATGCTCTAAAATACTCTGCCATATGTAGATGTATAAAACACAGCACCAGAAGAAGCGCTGGAACAGGATAGTGGAATCACCATCACTGGAAGTAGTAAAAAAAATGAGCAGTCTGGCACTTAGTGATATGGCTTAGTGGACAGGGTGGTATCCAGCAGAACGTTGGACCTGATGGTCTTGGAGGTCTTTTCCAACCTTAATGATTCTACAATTCCAAGACCCAGCATGATTTTTGGAATCCAGTATTTTTGGTAATGAATTGTACTATTCCTCTGAGGGAAATCTTACGCAGACAAAACCCGAAGTATTTTACAGCAAAGCGCTTTTCATGTATGTTAAAACACACAGACTCTGATTGAAGAGACCCCGCAAGTGAACCCAAGTTTCCTCAAGTTGCATTGACAATTTGGATAATTCTTCCAAGAGTTTTGGCTCCGATGAGAGACTCTTAAGATGTAACTGAAAATGAAAACAAGCAGTTAGTGAAACAAATACAGATTAAAAAATTAAAAGACTGTTTTCCCCATCCAATCCCAATACTTCGCTTTCAGGAAATGTCCCAAATAGGGAAAGGACTCTTTTCTTTCAACTAATTTCCTCTATTCAATACTGCTCCCCTTTTGCTAGTCTTTACAAGCCATTTTTCATGTTCTAGGTGGGATAAGGCAGCAAAGTCTCTTAAATATGCTGTATTTTTACTAAATCCTCTTCTGGCAAGGCTGCTAAATCTAGTCTCATCACATTCTTCCCAAGAGGGTAACTTTCTCCCCTTTCTGACCTGCATCACAAATTCCTCTTTAGTCTAGAAAGGCTAGACAGATGTGCTAAGGTCAATCAGGATTATTATTTTAATTATCCATGTTGCACACATCAAGAAGAATGATGCCAGCACACACTATAGTGATATAGATGGATGAGGTCTCCTTATGTGACAAACAGCAACCTTGTTAAAACAGAATTAAGAGAAACCTTCTGAACTGGCAGCAATTATTACCACTTAATGGATGGAATATTTATTTTCCGGGCTACAATTCAAATAACTAGGAGCCTTGATACTGAGCTTTAGTCTGAAAGATAGTAGGTTCAGTCTGGATACTAGACAAAATTCCCTGCTGTAAATATGGTGAGGCACTGGAACACCTTACCCAGAGAAGCTGTGGATGCCCTGGTATTACGTGTGCCTGAATGCTTATAATAACTTATAATTATGCTTATAATGCTTATAATTTCCAAGTAAAGTGTTATTAATTGCTTTCACATTATTTCATAAATCAGAGTATTTAAACCACTTGTGCATCAGAAGGGTTTCAATCTTCTGCAGAACCACTTTGTCTCTAAGAGTAACTGTTACTGTGCTTCAGTAGAGTAACTTTAACTTACAGGCACCCTGGGATAATTTCATTAGCTCTGTGATACTCCACAGGTAACACAAGAAAGGCAGCCCACCGACAGGGAAAGTAGGTCAGGCTTGCAAAGTCCAGTGATAAATCCAACAAAATGTCTAATTTATTTCCCAACTGTTGTGTATTAAATTCTTTGCTTATTTAAGACATAGAATACCTTAGCTTAACAATTAACAACTACTAAGAAGCTAGGAATATTAAAAACATATAAAACCAATTCTAAGTAAGGAATACAAGAACAAAACCTGTCTGGCAGGGCCCTCTTCAAAACATCTTTTGTTTTGCAAGCTTTTCTTGATTGTCACCAAATGAGTTCCCAAATCATCAAATATATTCAGTTAGACATTTTAAAACCATTCTCAACCAAAATCACTTCAGATAATTCGAGGAGACAATTTATACCTTTTTACTGTATAACTGTTATTTTAAATAGGACTAACATAAATTTTATAAGAAATTTTTTACCTTTAAAAATAGTGCCAGGTATGCCTGAGCGAGTTCGAAGTTGTGCTTCTTGTTCAGCATCATCCCAATCATTCTCAGAAAGCTCAGCATCACCTCCCTTGAGCCCCCACCTTCAGGGGCCAAACCCCGTAACTCCACCTCAATATTAGATGGTCCCAAGCTTTTCAGTAAGTCAAGGGGAGCTTTATCTGTGTTAGAACATTGGGGGACACATTATCAGTAACATCTGCAAAGCAGAATCTCACAGATCCTTCACAAGACAGGCTTATTCTAAAATTCTTAAGCAGTGACTATCAATTTCAAGTTTTTACTGTTTCCTTAATTTTCTGTTTTCAACAAAATGTCTCTCCCTGTCTTTAATTTACTGTCCCAACACATACTAAAAGTGCAGATGCACTTTATTTGTAATTGAAAAATACAAGTAACATCTTCGTATTTGTTTCAATTTTTCCCCTCTTCTGTCTTCTAAGTAAAACAAAATTTCTAATTAACCACATAACATTGTAATTTCACATCTCTTGTTAGAAAGAATGTACATACTTGAAATTTTGAGTTGTTAACTGTGAATATACTCTGAAAGATGGAGAGCACTACTCTTACTGGGCATCTTTACTCTAATTGACATTAAGCAAAACTAGACACCTTCTGGTGAATCTAACAAAATTATTACTTTTGTTAAGTGAATGTCTTGAGGGCGCTAGGGGAAAATCTTTTTCACAGTAGAAATACATGCAATTAACAAACTTTCTTCCTCTTCATAATTGTTCCTTCTCAGGACTTCTACCATCCTACCTGACGACCTATGAGGATTCCATCTATTTGCTTTAAAAAGGAAGCAGCAAAAATATGTTTGGTTGCAAAAATGCAAGTGATAGTTATAACATTTTTAAAACTTATGTGATTGATATTTCTTTTGCTAAGAAGTTTCTAAGAAGACCAACTTCATGGTAATACCTAATGGTATTAGGCACTGGTTAATATTCCTCAGGTAGTATAAATTGGTATTTGATTCCCAAAAAAATAATTAGCTAGTTTTGAATATAACTGATTTTAACAGTATTAAACAGATGCATTAAATAGCTTTTTTTATGACATTAAACAAACGAAGCATGGAACATGTCGTGAGGTTGATACACGTACAACATGGAAAAGGTGGCAGCTCAATCTGTGCAGCTCAATCTTCACACCTGACCCGAGGTGTGAAGCCCTGTTTCCACCCCAACAGTAAACCAGGATGGTTTCTAGCAGGATTCTTTTCATTTGCACGGTCCAGTCATGTTTAGAAGAGATGGCTGTAATCCAGCCAGCAAAGAGCCATGCTCCCCATCAGCAGCCAGGATCACCTGGATCGTGGCTGTGGCACAGACCCTGGGGCACACCTGCCTTAGAGCAGAGGTGGCCTGAGGCAGATCCACATGTCCAAGCACATCAGAGTGCACTTGCTCCCTGGTAGAGCCAGCTCCACAAGATTTTTAAAGATTCACCTCTTCTGAGTGGCTCTGAGGCACTTCAATAGAACACTGTCAATCGAAATACTACAAGCGAGGCAGGAGAACACAACTTGTTTGTGACAGATAATGAAGTTCTGCACACAGAACGTTTTAAGTGTGCTTGAGTAAGCTGGCCATCTCAAGAGAGTTTAAGCATGGGTAGAAGAATTCCCAACAGAACTGCTCTGTGGACAAGACACTGTCCATTTACATTTCCAAGTCAGCTATATTAGCATCATTTAAAAAAATCTGAGTTTCAATGATTCTGTAGCATCACAAGATAAACATAAAAAACAGCTGGTGCATTCCACTGGTAGTTTAAGTGATTAAATTTCAAAATAAACTGAATGTTCAAAGAAATCCAACACCTTATTTTTGTATAGTTTATTTATTCTTAAGCTTTAAATTACAGGGCAATGAATTAACACTGTAAGTTCACTGCCTGGTGAAGTAACCCTTGAAAGGAGAACTTGTTAGGCACACTATGCTTTTCATGTTTCAATGAATCACCAGACTATTCCTTTCAAATAGGTCTATTCCAAATCAATCCCTTCCTTCTTTCATTCCTTTTCCCAGAAATAATGCATAGCACCTTTTCTGGGTGATATCATCAGTTTTCAAAAAAAGTTAATTTAAAAGGAACCCAGTCTTCTTGCTCCATAAGGGTTTTAGCCAGAATTGGGTTCCATGCTGCAGACAAGCTGCAGTGCCAATGGATCTTTGTTCCAGTGTGGCTATCTGTGTATTAGGTATTATACTGTACTATGAGCATTTTTTTTTCTCAGATCTGTTAAAATTCTGACATTAGAAATCACATATGTATCAAAATAAAAGCAGCATCAACATTTTTAGTGAAATATTTCATTAACTTACATTCATTGGTGCTCAGGGCTTCTTCAAGATGAATGCAGAAATCAGATTTCTGCGCCAGTATCCCAAGGTTTACCACCTTTGACTAGACCACAAAAGCACAGCAGTGTGTCCATGAATATGCAAACACATTTTTACAACTCAATCACATTATTTTTCTACTGATAGAATAAGACTTTGAGAAATAAAGCAGTAATACAGTGAGTTAAAACTGGTCCTTTAACATCTAGTGATTTAACCCAACATTAAAAAGCATTTGAGATTTCTTTTAAAATACACTATATAAACACAATTACATTGATTCTTGTTTTTACCTGTGTATCATTTTCCTCCTCTGGTGGAATGTATCGGGGTATAAGACCAGGAAGTGTTGGAATGAAGAAAGGTGCTGACTTCGGAACTTTTGGTGGCTCTCTTGGTTTATTTTTTTTCTGTTAATTAGATATTTGAATTAAAATCATTATTATCATAGTAAGAGCATGTGGGAATATTTTGTTTGTAAAGAGTTTCCTTTTTAAAATACTGTGAAAACTCTAAAGACTAACCAAAAAGTAAATATACAAGTAAAATCCTTTACCACTAATTATGAAGCTGCTGTTCAGCCGAAAAACAACTCCTGTCCCAAATCCCAGGAACTGAAAAGCACCACATAGACTTCTAATGCAAAATCTTGAAAAACACTTGAAAAGCAGGATCAAGTTTCATGTATTTCATAGAAACAGGGCAAATATATGGATGTATGCTGTTTTTTGCACAGTTTCAGTACCTTGATAATATCAAGGTTGAGGAGACTTTTCCACCTTGATTCCGGTAACAAGGAAAGGGTCACCAGCTGCTCTCCCAGTTGCTCAGGTGAGACATATTCCATCATTTCATCACATGGCTCTTCATCGCCCGACACATCCACATCTTGCAGAAACAGATATCTTTTATGAACATTCATACTCCACATCTGTTTTTTTAAAAAATCAAGCCAAACACTTCTACTTTTTTTGCAATTTTTGAATAACAAATGCATAATAGTTATAGACATAGGTGGTAACATAATATTGAGCTAAAAAGCTACAGAAACCATCTGTATTAGCCTTATGAAATATTAAATAATTTTAAAAGATTATGGCTAAGATGTAGAATTTAATAAAAAAATTTTTAATGACTGATAAATTTGTCCACTTTGAATGAAGTTATATAAAAGCAGTTTACAGACTTATTAAAGAAAACAAAATTTTGACAGTAATCTGTTGCTCTTTCTGAATAAATATATACAAAGTAATTTTAATTCAACATTATAAAGCTGTGAAATCTGTGCATTTAAATCCTTGCACCATATTCACTACCTCATCACAACCTCTTCATAGGTATGACTGGAGTGGCACATAAAAATGAAGAAAATCTCAACATTAAAGCACAACATCCCACAAGGTAAGTTATAATATCAGTCATTCGATTTTCTCTTTATTTCCTGTGTGACCTTGACCAAACAGCTCTGCTTTCCTTTCTTTTTGTAAAATATTACTTGGCTAAAACAATGAATCTAATAGACAAGCCTGAAACATCAAAGGAATGTAACCCATTAAAAGCCCTTAGCATCCAAGCAGGAACTTTACACTTGCTGAAGACACAAAGTGGATTAAAGCTTTCAGCTGGAATCAGGACAAAAATATTCAAAGTTCTGGGATGAATTCCTGTCTCCCCAGTTTAAGTATGTAGAGCAAGTATGTGCTTGCTACATATAGCAGCCATCACCATGAGGCACGCTCTAGTGGCCAACAGCTTGGTGTGCTTCTCCTCCAGATGGAGATGCAAATGCAGGCACTGCAAACTCAGGCAGACAAGATCTCCATCTAGAGGACTTCTGACGCACAATCACTTCTATTAATTTACCAAAAATTCTACTTAGGCCTTTCTTTGACTGGGCACAGGCACATGCCAGGTCAGCTGAACCCCATCCTCTTGGCAGCAAGATATCCACAATGAATCTGCGGGATACAAGAAGGGGGAGCAAGATGCAAGGGAAAAACAAAACACACTTTCATCTGAGGGTTACCTTGCATGGGGCAGGTGCTGGGGAGTGTCACCAAAGATGGTTCATAATCTGCAGGAAGGGGCCGTAATGACACAAGCGAATACAGAGAACGGTTTGACCTGAAAAAATAAGACAGGCATTTTAAAAGCCATCTCCAGATGAATGGGAACAAGTACTTCAGACGTAATTTATACTGCAGTCTAATACTGCTGCAGCATGGCAATTCACCAGGCTCTATTCAAGATTAGCTCCCCTCATCTACCAGATAAGCAGGAAATGAAGTGTGGCAATAGACTCACCTGAACATCTAAAATATCAATGTTATGTTCAAGTATTATTGCCAAGAACATAATAATAGGCTGCAGGACCTCAATGTTCTTCTTGAAGTGAGGGGCCCACAGCTGAACACAGAATTTGAAGTGTGACCTCACCAGTGCCCAGGAGAGGGGCAATAACTGCCCTGGTCCTGATGGCCAAAAAGAATATTTACCTGTGCCAGTGTGCCACCACCCTCACAATCAAGCATTTCTTTACAATGTGCAATCTAAATCTACCTTCTTCAGCTTGAAGCCATTCCCCCTTTTCCTGTCACTCTAGGCCTTTGTCCAAAGCCCCTCCCCAGCTCTCCTGGAACCCCCTTAGGCACTGAAAGGGGCTCTGAGGTCTCCCCAGAGCCTTCTCCAGGCTGAAGATACTATGCAAATATAAATTATTCATCCTGCTTTCACAGGATTTTAGGGCAATACTCTTAGCAAATTTTCTTCAGGTTTGAAACATGCACACAAATAATTCTGGCAAATCGCTTCTTTTGTCAATATAAGCTAGGGCTAGGTAAAAACATCTGCTGTTATTCACAAGGAAGCACTTTTACTTAACCACAGGAAGGCCTAACAACTGAACACTCCTCAGACAAAACTACAGCCAACACATATAACCTGAAATAATCTGTCAGCTAAATGGAAAAAAGACCCAAGCCATTTTAACAGTGCGTCACTTCAGTACTGGACCTGAACAGTCATTTGCTTTAAAGCTGTATCTGGAGGAAACTGAACAAAACCACATTTTACTTCTGCGCTCATTTATCATTAATAAAGAGAAATAATCACAACTTTGATATATGCTCAGAAGTCTCAGATAACACTGTACAGCAGGACTTGAAAAGCACTTCAGAAAAAAGCACTATTTGAACAAAGACATTTCAAAGCAGTGGGGGAAATGGAGTCTAGGAAAGCTTTATGAATGGCATAACAGGAACTGTTAAGAGTAAGAAACATTTAGAAAAAAGAGATTGTTTAAACTATCTGAATAAGTAAATTAACTGTGGAAATGTCATGAGCAATACAGAACACCTGTCCTAATCAGAACCATGGAACACAAAACACTGGAGATGATACTTCACAGCATAATTCTCTATTTGCAATAAAGGTGATTAAAAGAACTCTGTCCCATCCTAAATTCTAAGTACAAACAGATTACATACTCACCACAAATAAATTCCAAGATCATCCACATGTGCTGAAGCGAGAAAATCTCCTGTAGGGGACATAGTAAGGCTCACAGCTGCAGAGTCTACCAAAAAACAATCTATGAGACTATGGAGAAAGAAAAAACAAACCAGAGAAATTATCAGCAAGATAAACTCGTTTATCTGCAGCTAAATGCAAGCAGGCCACAAGAAGTATGGCCACAAACCAGGGTAGCAGAAAAAATCCAAATATATTATATAAACGAAGCAAGTGAACAGCACTGTGCAAACCCCTTGTCTCTACAAAATGCTCTAGAATCAGATAAAGCTGGTGCCTCCTTAGAGATCTACACCTGGAGAATATGTCATGAAGCAGTCAACTCCTTATGCCTAGCACAAAACTTTTACTGGCCATAAATTCTGTATTTTCATTTAGCCCCAGCTGCTCAGACTGACAATTCCTGTTCTCAGCACACTCCATGTACACCTGGTTAATACTAGCACATGTTTCTAAAATAAAATATGAACTGTACAATCTGAAGTTTGATTATCTGCATCAGTTTTGGCATTACTATATCTTCAGCCTGATAAACCATTTCTTGATCATTTTTTTCATGATTGCAGAAAGTTGAAATAATGTAAAAACAAAGTTAAAATACAACTATAATAACATTATAGTAAAATGTTATTATGCAACTATTTCAACAATGAGACATTTAAGTTCTGGATCATGCACTCTCTAGCAGACTCAAGCCCAGGTTGACAGCATTACTTGTCTCTTGCTGAAATACAAATTTTAGTTACTTTAAATTTTAAATTAAAGTTTAATTTGACAACTAGCTCACCAACAGAAAAAAAAAGAACAAATGAAGAGTGTGAATACTTTGTTCTTGTTTACAGCTCTACAACCCTGTGCTGTTCACTAACCATAGAAAAAATATTGATATAACACAGAAGTTTAAAATGTAAAATCTTGTGGGCATATGTTTTCTTAGCTACTGAGCACCCCTGTGATGGTTTGAGAGAGCATGTCAAAAATAAAAGCCTTTTTCCCCTGGAGTGTTTTATTCCTTATGCATTTTCTTAGACAAATGCTGCAAATCACAGGTAAGAGAAAAATCACTCATCACTTTCAATATAAAATATATAAATACTAAACCCATAAATCCCAAACTTTTATCAGATACATTTTGTACATAGTGCACAACGGCAAGAAAAATTTACCCTAGATACTTTCTCTTAGTTTCAAATCCATCTTTTTATGACAATCCTTACCTGTAATTGAGAAATTCTGTTCAATAAATCAACCATAAAGATCTCCAAAACAAATTTAACAAGAAATTAAGTCTTTCTACTTACTGAACTTAAACCGTAATTAAAATTACTGACTTGGGGGAAGGAGGGATCAATCTACTATAGGAAATAAGATACACTTGTATTTTTTACACAAAAAGCTAAATGAATCCTGCCTTGGGGCTGAAGGCATCTACCTTTATGCTTCCTGCCTAACTGCAAAACTGTCACAATGGAAAGCATAATGTTGAGCTCACATTTAACAGGTCTCCTGAGCTGTTTTTTCTCAACTGCTTCATCCATGAGCAGTCAGCTCATACTCCTGATTCCTCAATTTGTCTATGCAAGCTGCACAGCAGAAAGAAATATATGCCTAATATATAGCTGGGCTCCTGCTTGTAACTTTCTGTACTCAAAGTCATCATTTTTTCCCACTTTTAAAAAGCCCTGCATTAAAAACATGCACTCGGAAGACCTGCACTGCATTACAGATGGACAGTTAAGCACCACTCCCAAGTAAAAACAGATGTCCAGTTAATAGATGTCAGACCATTATTAAAGTCAGTTGGTAATTTTTGTAATGTTGGATTCTAGAAACATGTTCTCCATATTTTTGTAAAAACAATATCAAAGCTGAGGCTTTAGAATACACAACCCATGAGATGTTTTCTCTACTTATGAGTCACAGAGGTAAAGCAAACATCAAGCATTTATTAAAAGTTGTTCCTCCTTTTCAATACACTCCTCTGCTATGGTTATGGGAAAACCTTGCCTTTACACACTGGAAGAATAATTTAACCTAATTACAATTAAAACCAGGGTTTGTCATTTACATGCCTGGATTTCAGCTTGACCTGAATTTTAGAGACAAGAGACAAAATTTTTTTTACATGCAAAAGAGAACTACTGTCAGACGGCTTTTAAAAACATTACAAATAGATTCTTATTGTAAAGTATTAGGTTATTGAAGAAGTGAAAACCAGAAGAAACTGGTTTT
>NW_005054554.1:153593-171860 GCF_000277835.1 Geospiza fortis | reverse complement strand
CCTTCCCATCCATAGGAAGAAGGCACATAATTTCCATCCTGTCTTATTTCAGACTAGTGGCTCTCATTATGCAAGAACAGGCCAATTGTTTGTTGAGATGCAATGCACTTCTGGTAGTAAAATGAGAACTTTTACAAAATTATTAGTATACAAAATTATTTACCAAACCATGTCAACAAAAATAATCAACCAAACTGAAACCTTTCAGTTCCAGGCACAACCACCAGAGCTGCACACTGCACAGCACTACCTTAAATAAAAAAAATAAAATCTATCTGATATGCTGCTGAAAGAATGCACTGGCAGAACGCAAAGTTATTTCTCAGCCTGTTTTTTTCTGGGCTCCTGAACTTCTTGTGTGTACTTGCCTACTTCTCAGCCAAACTTTATTCTGGGAGAAGACTATTCATGCTGGATCACAAGAGAGTATTTTTGGCAGCTGCAAGTACAAACAAATGAAAAATATAACTGATGTAAAGCCATGTTGTGTAGTTAAAATGAATGTAAGTGAAAACAGGCTTCTCTTTACAAAACCAACTGGAGTACTGCATCCAACTCTGGGGCCCCCAGCACAAGACACATGAAGTTAGAGCAGCTCCAGGAAAATGACTCAAGGCCTGGAACACATTTCCTATGAGGAAAATGAGAGAGCTGTGGTGTTCTTCACCCTGGAGAACAGAAGGCTCTGGGGGAGACAACCTTGTGGCCTCTCAATACTTAAAGGGAGCTTACAAGGAAGACTCAGAGAGACTTTTTAACAGGGCCTGTGGTAACAGAACAAGGGGCAGCAGCTTTGCACTGAAAGGCCATGGGTTTAGATGGGATGTAGGGCAGAATTTTCTTATGATGAGGGTGGTTGAGCACTGGAACAGGTTGCATAAACAAGCAGTGCATGGCTCAGCCCTGGAGGTGCTCAAGGCGAAATTGGGGTTCTGAGTAACCTGATCCAGTGAGAAAAGCTCCTTTCCATATCAAGACAGTTGGACTAGATCTTCACTTCCAACTCCAACCACTCTTTGATCCTGTCAACACTTCAGCATACCACAGTGCAATTCACCTTGAGCAATCTCTTGCCCTTTAGATTACAGTGCTGCTTCCAGACAAAGAACAAATTCACACTCATTCACAGTACATGGAAACTCCAGGTGTCATCAACAGATCTTCAGGACAGTGTTATTCTGTAGACCCAGAAAAAAACACGCACATTGCTAGCACTGAACACAATTAAAATAGTGGGCAGAATTGTTTTATCATGCGCAACTTCAACTGTCACATCTGGTGAGAGATAATCAAGCCAGAAAGCTTCCTGCCATTTATCAGAAAAGGGATTATTTCTTCTGCTGTATGTTTTAAAACTGACTCACCACCCAGAGGGAAGGTCCCAAGTCTTAATGGAACAGTCCATTGATGAAGTTATCAGCCAACGACCATCAGGACTGAAAGTCTACAATAAAATAGTCAATTTAATGGCACAACCAGTAACCCAGTCCCCATAGGAGGCCCTCCCAAGATCAGACTGCTCCCTGAAACCCAGGTGAAATGGTATGGCCATAAGCCAAAACTGACAATAACACTACTGGAAGTGAAGAAAGAACAAAACCAGAAGCTTTTTAAGAACAGGCTCAAACATAAAACACAAGATATATCTCATTGTTAGTCACAGCACTTCAGTCCTCACTTTCATGTTCATGGTGGAAACCTATTTCTAAGCATAAAGTTGAGTAAGTCAAGTAAATACTATTTTAGTAGCATTTATAAATAAATTTTAAGCTAAAAACAGTTAACAGTACAACGAACTATTACAGAAGATGTAAATAAGGAATCATCAATGTGCTGCATAATCTCAGATGTTTTCAGTTTGCTTATCTTTTTTATATACACAGCTGAGATTTCTGCACAGTTTTGCTCCTCAATGCAATTTTCATTATTCCCAGTGCTTTGTTTTGCTTGACCCCCAAATCAGCTTGTTGCTACAGTTAAAAGCTATAGTTAAATCACAAAGCACATTAAAAAACAGACGGCAATTTGACCACTTTACATTTCCAAACTAACGTGGCTAGAAGTGCTGCGAAGCTGAACTACAGCTTTACTGCTCACAGAGTGAACATAATACCCAGTGATTTAATAAATGCAGAGAAATCCACCAGCTGTAAAATCTGTTAGGTATCTGTGTATGGCACCTGATAGAGGAAATTAGTTTAACAGTTACCATGTCATTAATTCGCCCATGGTGTCCCGAGAATGTCCTGACAATCTTCCTGGTTTCTATATCCAGCACACTAATAGTGAAGTCATCAAAGGCAATTCCCAGAATACCACTGCCGAGAAACATCAACACACATGAGAGAGAATACTCAAGAGACAAAAAATAAAAACATCCTAACATTGTTCCAGCTATCTTTTATCCTAAAAGTAACAAGTCTGACATTCCTTCAGTCTAATAAAATGTCCTGACATCCTCTGTCTACTAGTCAGTTGTATTTCAAGAAGAAAAAATTCTAATATATTCTAATTAAGAATACTGGTTGCCATTCTAGATAAGTATGTTCACCAAACACTGTACACATGAAATAACTTCATTTTCTTACCTGTCTCTGTGCAGCAGAATTCCACTTGGAGAAGAAGGAAGTTCAGTGGAATAAACCAGATCTTTCATTTTGAATTTCCAAAATTTAATTAATCCTTCACTACCAGCTGTGATTACCAGCTGATTCAATCCATCCACAGCTACTCCTCTAATGGCCCCTTCATGTGCTGCAAATCAAGAGAAAAAAGAGTATTATTTCAGAATTTAAACTTAGCACAGAAATCAGCTGAATACCAAACCCTGTTTGTTTATCTCTGCCTGACTACAGTGAATGATCAGCAAGCATATGGCAATTTGAAAGCCGCTTGTCAAGATGCTCCAGCATTCTAAGTTTTTTTTTTATCTCTACACAAAACAAATGGATTTCAAGTAAACACCTAGAATACAAATAAGAAGTGCAATTGAAGATGAGTGTTAGCTCTTATTTCTGCTTTCAGTTTGGGGAAGTTTTTGTGATTGTGAGATTTGAGGGATTTTTGAATCACTTCAGGGATGCCTCCAAGAGGAACTACCACTCCAGACAAAATTTACAGCTTCAGTTCAGGCACAAAGTCTGGGAGTTTTCCAAAGCTGCTTCACACTGCAGTGTAAAGACAAGACGTAGCTCCTCTAGTTTTGGATCAATTTTATTTCTTAATCTATACCTAGGGCTACTGGCCAATAAGCAAATTTAGAAAATTCATCCCACTATCAACCAACGATTTTATAAAGAGACTACTTCATGTTTGCTAAGCTAGGTGGCTTTTAGAAATCCAGTAATCTTAAGGGCTCAGCAGGACTCTTTCCTTGCTTCTAAAACAAAAAAGTCCAGATCACGAGTGCCAAAAAAACACGTATGAGAGTACATGGAATATACATAAAATATATATGTATGCAACTCTAAAAGGAAATGTCAGGGCACAGTCACATTATGTCCTAAATTTGCAGATGGGTAATTAAAAATAACACCATATGCAAAGAGCTGGACTTGCTCAGGACTTCAATTTTCTTTCCATTTCTAAGCAGGGGGCACAAAACAGATGGGAACATCTATCTAGGAGACGGAACCCTATAAAACAAGAAGCCAAGTACTGAAAATGTGACTATCTCAAAAAGAGTGGAGGCCAGAGCATCTCATTTAAGTGCTAATCATTGTGGTAACTGACAACTTTGTTTTAAATAAAACCAAGGATATGTTAACATCAGAGCTGTTAAAATTATCAAGGATCCTGTCCTTCAAGTCATGTTTCTGACTTCAAGATAGGACAGGGCAGCATAATTAGAAAAACTGAAATGCATCCCAAATTCAACTCAGAACCTACACTGAATGTTTGTGATGACAGAACACGACGTGACTGCTGCTCTGTTCAGCGCCAGTGTTTGGGAAGTTTAGGAGCTCTTACCTGCTTCTTTGCCATAATGCCCTCTGTGAATGCCAGACTGCATGTTATACACATCTACCCGTCCCGTTGACATCCCAATTACAGCGAAGTTACCACATGAGGTAATGTCAACTGCCTTTCAAGGGAATAAAAAAAAATCAATCAACAACACAAAGCACCTATGAAAACCACTCTTTAGGTGTCTGTCGAGTAGTGAAGTTGTTAGAAGTACGCAGCGTATCAGGGATATAAAACACTAACACATTTTTTGAGGAAACTGCACAAAACAAAAAAAATTACATCGCAAGAAAGCAGAGGGAGAAGCTCTTAAAATCAACAAATAGTCAACAGGTAATAAATATGGCAATGCATGGTTGTGAAAGATAATGAAATCCTAGCTTACTGACATCCATCAGAAGCCATAGGTAATTATTATCAGCACTGTAAATTAAATAATAAAGATTGCCACAAATTCCATCCTTAAGACAAATGGTAAGCATGGAAACTGCTCCTTCAATGCCCGTGTTACCAATACCCACCCAAATTAGGGTGAGGTCACACAGAGTTTAAATAGGAAGAAACAAAGAAACAACGGTCTAGATGTCTTTGCAAAGATACAGTCCAAAGAATCTAGCAGTCAAAAGAAAACTGGATATTTACAATTTTATTTATCTGTCAAAAACCATGTATCACAAGACACAGGAGCTGCATGAACCCCTAGTAAATGAGGTGTGCCACAGCAATGCATCCTTTAAAAAGCCGGTAAACCCAGCAAACATTTGTATCCCCTTCACTGTGTGTTTGACACAATTGTGTCCAGCTCAAGTTGTAAAGGATTTTTGAGATAATATCCTTCTAGCAATTTGGAAATACACTTCCCTGTACCACCAAAAGAAGCTCAGAATCTTCAGCAATCTGGATTCTCAGAGTAAGTTAATCAGCACAGGCACAGAGACAACTCTACATTGCTGTGACAAACTAAAGGTAAACACCAACTACCTCTCTGAGGCAGAAAGTAAGTGCATTTAACCTGAATGTTTAGGGGAAAAGAACAGCTTTTTGTAAGACCATAAGCATTACAAACCAGCTCACTGGACACACTGAGCTGGCAGAAAGCACTCTGCAAGCAACTAAAACACATCTAGACTGTGCTTTTTCATTCTAGGCATCATTTCTGTACCAACAGGAATCAAAATAGCATACATACAGTGTGAATCTGAAGAAATCTTATCCTAAATAAACTTACCGTTGCATATATGTCAATAGGTTTGTGTTTGCTAAATTCTTCTGGCCTCAGTTTGTGAGCTCCCATGGAGGTTTTCTGATAGTTCCAGGTTGTACAGGTTATATACCCCTGGTGGCAGGCAACAATACCATCCCAGTCACTCTGATGTGCCACCTCTGCAAGATAACACAGAATCCTTTTAGAAACAGTGATTCTGAAGTCAAACTTCAGCTCCCCTGATATTTTAAAGCACCTTTAGACAGAACAGTTCATATTTAGTGTTCTTGTTGCACATTCAAAAGGCTATCACTCAGAAATACCACTGGGCAAACAGCTGTACATGTGCAGTGTAAATAAAATGTTAAAACAAAACCTCAAGCATCGTTTTGCATGTTATGCTTTGTGTCTTTGCACATTTTAACCTCTGCAGTTTGAAACGCATATTTCAATGTAAATGTTTTGAACTGGTTTAAATGGTTTAGACTGCTCAATCTGTACACATTTCCAGCTGAGTGTCTTTAACTTTTTCTTCAGCTGTTGAAGAAGCAGAGGCCACCAGATAGTGCCAGGTTTAAGAGCAAAATCTGCTTCGCATAGAAAAATACTTCTTTTGTGCTTCCAGGAGAATTGTTTATCAAAAGCTCAGTATCCAAACTTTGTAGTCAAATATGATATATGGAGATCTAAATAATAAGCAAGTTTGATTTTTTTTTCTGGAAATTTAAAAAAATTGAGAGCTTGAAACTAGATATTTCTAGAACTTAAAAGATTAAAACAAGATACAAACCGGTTCACTTAACTGAACAAAGAGAATGAAGAAACAACTCTAAAATGTATTTAAATAAGTGGAAGTTTTAAGTATTCAAATACAGGCAGCTCTAATATTAATTTTAAAATTAATTAATTTTAAACATAAATCTTAAAAATATACACACATACTTCCAACAAGAGTATACAGACAGTCTATACCACAGAAGTCAAATGGTTCCACAAAATTGTAAATCCATATCTTTCAACATAGGAAACAATAAAACATCCTCAGAAGAGAAAATACCTACACTTCTGACAAAAGAGATTTCAAATCTGAAGAGGAGGTCATTAATTCAAAGAAGCATATTTTGATGAAGCAAAGATAATTGTAATTCTGCCTAAAGAAGCCAGATTCATTATTTGCATACTGAATTAAAAATGAAAGGATTACTTGAAATTCAGCTTTAAAAAATGACTCAAGTAAGCGTACTGAGGACTCAAAATCAACTGTAAGTGTAACTAAGACCTCCTCAGCTGACAAAGATCATCCTCCACCTAGCTGCTGGTTTTGCAGCCTGAAATAATGTGTATCTGTAGATTTTGGTTCCCATGCAGGAGATTTTCAAGCCAAGAGCCAGAGAAGGATGTTTTAACACAAAATGCTCTTTTTGAGATATTAGAGCAGTTTACCAAGCCAAATGCAATTTTTAACTGTCACTCAGTAACTCATGAAAGGCCAGAGAATAATCTAGATATACCACATGCTTCCAAAACAATAGTGTTTTGAGGGTTAAAAACTGAAATTAATACATGAAGATAATACATTCACATTTAATTTGTAACCTATGTCAAAGACCACTCACCTGAAGCAAAGACTGTAATTGGTGGAAGTGCCATCGTATCCAGCTTAAGACCTTTCTTTTTAGATTTCTTTTTATTAATTGAACCTTGAAAATAGACATTAAGGATCTTAGTCTCACTGTCAGAACTGAGAGTAATGGTTTAAAAGGGACTGTTAACAAAATGCAAAGCTCCTTTTAAATTTAGAAACATTTGGATGCTAAAACACTTCCCCATTCCCTGGCTCGTAAAGCTAAGAACGCTAATAGTTTGCGTTAAAATTCATGCAATGCTGAGTAAATCACCAGCCTTTTACATTCACAGCTGTGAATTCACTACTCAATCTCCTTGTTCCAGGATCTTGCGCTGAAATCCTGAGGTAAGGGTTCCCCCATCACAGCTGAAAATGTGGTCCTATAGACATGACTATACAAAGCAATAAAAAGCACCCAGACCTTTCAGTAATCAAAGAATCTTGCATTTCAAAGTTATGCCCAAATTCATTTTTATGCATATTTTTAAACAGGTCCAACTACATACATAACAACATAGACAGACAGTTAAAACTAAGAATTATTTTAATCTTTCTGATCCTAGCTCTCCCAAATGAAAGTGTTCCTTAACCGTGGCATGATGTGCAAGTTGTGTTTAAGTCAAACTCTGCACTGAATCCAAAGAACTCAAGCCAAGAAATAAGGATTGGCTAACAATTTAATCAATTGAACCGAATGGAAACAGGGTAAAAAGCTGCAATTACATATCCTGAAATGGGAGCTGGTGCAGCCAGCTGTCATTAAAATGTCATTAAAAACGTTTTACACATTTTTAATACAAAAATCATGCACAGTGTTTCCCACAGTGAAGTAGCATACACTTCCAGGATCACAAATCTCTTTTTAAAAGCATAATCAAATATGAGAGCACACTTATTGTAGGAAGGACTGAGTTTGCAGAATAAGGTGAGGTGATTAGGTTTTACAGAACAGCTGAAATAAAAATAAGACCTGACTAACATTCACATAAATGCTTTTCTGGCCTTCTTTTCACCCGTGTTTGTGGTTTGACCGAGATACTTACCACGTCCTAAACTTTTATTGAACTTTTCATGCACAGTTGAAAAAGATTGCAATGTTCCATCTTGACCTAAGAAAGTATTAGCACAGAGCAGTGAAGGGCAAAAATCAACTTTACTCATAAGCTATTTGAGCAAGAAAAGTAAAAGGTAAGCAATAAGCAACTTCAAACACTGTAATAAGGTATTTACTAAAAATTCTGGTCCAAGAATAAATACAGGTACACTCTAAGTGGCAGAACTAACGGAGCCTAATTTTCTGTGGCCTACACCCCATTCCTACAACTCTGCCCTGCACATTATCAGAATGACCCCTCTTCACAGACATCTTTTCTATGTTCGATTCCTCTGACTCTGTAATGTCCGTGACATTAATGAAATTTTATGAAGTTAATCTGAGGAGATCCCTCTTCTAAGGAAACCAGTAGCCCATGAAAGGCAACCCCAATTCACTTCTGCTGCACAAAGTTTGATCACTGTTTCAGAAAGGAGGGCAGAGTGTCAGTGTCTCTGCACTGCAGATATATCAGATCTCAAAGGTTAAGTCCCTTTTCATTGTAAAGGTTGTGTTTGTGCCCTCACCACTGAAAAAGCAAATGTGAAGATTTGTTAAGCAACACTTAAGATTGAGATTGTGGTCTGTCTGGCGTGAGCTGAAATACGGACAATAACTCATTACATGAATGCAAGTCACTAGCTGGACGACTAGCAAGAGATTTTAGTACAGGTAGTGTAATGCTTTCAAAAGTAGGCCATACAGACAATTAATTTCTTAAGAGTAATTAGAGACCAGGTAGTGAGTCTCTATCATCCCATCACCTAACTGGTCTGGGGTAAAACATGGTCTGTTCTAGCACTTCCCTCTCCTAAGGGGTCTTTTTAAATATGCTAGTTTCTAAGGAAGGGCAGTCACTTATGCATTTTTACACTTTTAGATTAATATCTCAGTAAAAAGCAACCTTGAAAATATATATTACAGATACAAGTATGCTGCAATATATTACAAAGACAGTGCAAGCTACAAAGCTTGATCAAACTAGTGGAAAAAGTAATTACTAAAAATTAGTTACTAAATGCGTTATGCTGCTTATTTTTCCCCTGTCACAACCAAATTTTTCGAGTTGTTACAGGCTTCATTCTGACCAGATAATACTTGCTCAGAAGATAACAAAACCATTTTTATTCATCAAATATATAAATATGGATGATAAGAGTAGCTCCTTTGCTATTCTGCTTTCAAGTACTCTTCAGCTTGCTGATGTGTTACTCTAGGGAAATACCAGTTTCCTACTAGAGTAGGAAAACTCTAGTGAAACACTTTGTTACAGTAATAAAGTATGCTGTTTATGTTAGTCACTTACAATGTTTCATAAACACATTATACAACACTTGAAATACAATCTAGTGTATTTATAAAACAAAGACACTTAGCTCTGCACGTTTGCTTTATCACAGCAAGAAAGCAGACTGAAGAAGAATGGAGATTCCTACCTGCACTAAGAATCTGCTCTCCGTTTTGCCCGTGGTATCTGATTTTTGTTGGTGGTGCGCTGTGTCCCATTCGGCTTCTCAGTACACGACCTGTACCACCAGGCCCATCAAAAATCCAAATCTGCACCCCAAAACAAGCAGAAAAAAACAGGCTGACAAACACTACCTTGCCAATAATTGCACCTCTTGTCAGCAGAATGCGTTTCTCTGGGAGCTGGTGCAGCCTTCTCTGGGAGCTTTCAGCCTTACGCCTTTAACTTTGGAAGCTTCCATCACATCACCTTATTTGTTTCCTGCTGTTCATTCTGCCCTTCTACCACAGCCTAGTGGCATCAGAGGACATGCAGCATAAGGGACTTTTATCAGCAGCAACTGCTTATGATCCAAAACATTATCAAAATGGATCAAGATTTAAGAGAATACTGGGATATAAAGTGTGGTTCTGGAAATGTGGATCCAAAGCTTTCTTCTTCAAGGGTACTACAAAGTAGTAAATGAAGCAATAACATAGCAGCACATCTTTAAACTACAGTCCCCTGCAGTCCAACTGAGACCAGCAACTTGAGTTTTGTTGTATTGGTTTCAGAAAGCAGCAGAGACTGTAACTCACCCGTAGAGCATTATCAGCACCATTAGTAATAAGAAGTGGCTCTCCAGGGACAAATGTCATGCCAGCTATTGCTGTGGAATGGGCATCTTGCATCTGACACATCAGTTTCTTCTCTTCTAGATCCCACAAAGCAATGTGTCCAACTGGGCTACCAGCTGCCATTACTGGGTGTCCATCTGCTCAGAAAAAGAAGTTCAAAAGGTTTGCTTATTGACATTCAGCTCATCCCTATTGTCTTGCCACACCTTAAAACTGATGCTATGACCACAAGGAAAAAGAAATCTCAAGTTGATGCTAGAAATAATATAGATTTTAACAGAAACATTGTAGTATGTCTATCAGAAAAGAAACAAAACTCACTGATTAAAAAAACATTACTTTTTCATATAATTTCATCTCTAAATCCAGCAATCAGAGCTAGAGATTTTGCTTGAAAATGCAATAGGTATTGACACAAAAAGGCTCTCTTTCTACTTCTCACAAGTCTTTCCACCATTCTCTCCAGTATCATTCCTCCTCAACAGGGTTTGCACTCAATCTATATTCTGCTAAGATTCGCAAGATTATTCAAATGAGAGATTAGATTCAGTATCAACAGCTCTTTAGGCAGGATCACCTTAAAGTAACTAGCTTTAATAATTAGGACATGTCTGTTAAACAAGAAAAAGCTGGGAATACAAGTCAAGATTCCACAGTAACATCCATTCAGTATTCACCCAACTATTAACATTCTAACATTGGGGGGGAAAGACACTACTGAGCAGTAGGTATGGACACTAAAGCAGGATGTACTGACTACAATACCTCTGACAACTCTGTACTCTGTTAGCTCTTGGCACACTGTCAACAAACTTTTATTTTCAAGTACACTGTATATCACTTTCTATGCAGTAAGAACACAAGAAAATGCTATAAAACAGCTAGCATGATGAAAATGCATGATCTCACTTATTGCTACCTTTTCTAGACTACCTTCAGCCTCTGAAAACTGAAAATCTCAGCACAAATTTGATTCTGAAATGTTTTATCACAAACTGTTTTCTTCCATTTCTTTATGTTAGGGCTTTCATACATATTTTCACTGAAAACACTAGAACTTACCTGTACGAAAAGATATTGCTGTGATGGGACCCCAGTCCTGTTGAAATTTCATCAGAGTTTCATCATACTTAATATTATGTACAATGATATGACCAGATACAAGGCCGACAGCAACAACATCCACTGCTGGAGCCTGCAAGAAATGAAAAAATTCTGTTTCCAGAAACTGGGACTACTGTGAAAAACAGAGCTTTTGTGAGTTTTATCCTAGACAACTGACCATTTCCACCTGCTGTCATCAATGCTACTGGTAAGTTTCAACTTACTTTTAAGTCTTAAAAAAATACAGCAAATACTTTACAAAATATTTTACTGAATCAACAAAATCTACACTTTATCAAACTCCAAAGCAAAACAAATTTGGCAAAAAACTACCAGCGTCATGAAGCTTCATGATACACATGCATCTTAAAATCCCTGTGACTTCATGGCATCATTCAGTGAAGACTATAGATATGATGAACACAAAACAGGCAAGATGCCAAATAGAACTAGAAATAGAGGAAGAGCAGATAATAAACCTTCAGTCAAGAGAGGGTTACTATAATTACCTGGGAGAATACATGCCATCTTTACTGATGTAATTTTAAACAACAACATTTTGCCTGCTGTTCTTGACCAGTTACATATGAAAATGAAAGATAACCAAAAATACTAACTTGTTCAAGAGTTGTGACTGCTAGGCCCCATCCTGGAAATGAGTACAAGAGTTTGCTGTAAAAAAAAAACCATAAAAATCCATAAATCAATTAACCCTTGGGGATTTTCCGTGACACAGTGATTGCTTTATATGTACTTATACAGAAAAGTACATCAGCTTTCTGTTCCTGTAAGTCAGATAAAAGGCAAAAAAAAAGCCTGTGATACTAAGAAGTAAGGTTAAAAATAAAACTTATGGCTAAATTTTATTGAAAAGGCAGTGTTGTGTACTAATACCAGAGCAATGACATAACTATATACCATGAACATATGAAAAAAAGAAGTATCTGCGATATCATGGCAAGCTGAGTTAGGAGAATGAAACACTGATTTATGGAAGTTGACTTAGCATGTGTTTGCAGCATGAACATTACCAAACAATGAAGCTCACTGTACCTGTAACTTTCATGATCTAGAAAAGCAGCTGCTCATGGTAGGAATGAAATACTGACATTATGGATGATGATCTACTGGGACATGCTCAGAGACAACTGCATGCCTATGCATCTCTCACCTGAATCTAAGCTCAAATGCTAGTAATTACCTCTACCTGCCAGCACTCCCTTGGACCCACAAGAACCAAAAAAATCAAGCTTGGAAGATGGGAGGCAGGAGGCCTGAACATGTTTTTACTATTATTTCAAAAGCTTTCATGTGAAAGCTATGTGATTCCAAGAAATTTTTAAAAAATAAATTCCTGAACAACCCCTGACATTTGGCAAGGAGATTACTCTTACAACACACAACCTGAAAGGCATCAGCATTCAGGGAGCAGCAGCATTCCTTGCTCCTGGAAATATACCAACTGAAAACCTGTGCCAGAAGTCAGTAAAAGATTCTTAACAGATAGAAGTCAGTAAAAGATTCTTAAGTGTCTTAAAAGACATTTAACAGTATCATTTGTTGCCTATCAAACTACTTGGAGCATGAAGCACAGAAAAAGTAACAAGACTCTTACTTGGATCTTATATTCCATAGCTGCAAGGTTCCTTGTTCACTCCCAAGGAGAATTTTATTCAGATAGGTGCTGGGGTGCAGAAGTGCAGAAACTGCAAAAGTGGCTTTATCAAAATCTATCTGAAGATATTCTTCTGCAAAAACAGCAACAACAGTGTTAGTGTGGCTACCCCCACAAATCTGCAGGCTTGTCCTCCCTTTGCAAATGAAAAAGCAGGATAGATGTCTAACTCTTCAAATCTGCAGCTGGCTTTTCTTACCTTAAGGGATTAGCCAATGTGTAACAGAAGAGGCTAAATGTCTTTACAACGTAAACATCTGTTGGCTTGAAGGTGTATTTTTTCCCTGTCTATCCAGTACAACAATACTGGCAATACCATCTCTTTATCTGATTTACATCTTTCTGAGGGATTCCTACTCCTGCCTGAGCAAAACACCTCATCTGATTAGCATGCCAGTTGTTTGTTATAGCAACTCCAAATCTCTAAAGGCCGGTTACAGACACTTTTGACAATCAGCACGCAGAGAATAACACTGGTCACACCAATGAATGCTTTCTAAAGAAACATGTTTGGGGCACTGAAGCACAATTTCACAAAGCACTTGACAATGGCATGAGAAGATGCTGACACAAAAATATTATTCATTAGAATTTAGTCGTACCCAGTCTGTCAGATACCAAGGGATTACAAGAACTAGAAATAATGCCAAAGCTGCTCTATCACAGCCTTTACAAGAAAATGGAACACAAAAATGTAATTTTCATATAATCATTCTCTCTTTTACATGTACAGGGAATCTTATTACGCCTCTACACATGTTTCCATTCATGAAACATTACTGCAGGATTAGGACTTCAGATCACCACCTAAGTAGCACGATCATTTAAGAATTTTCTTTTTTAAGAATAAATTGCTTCTGAACGTGTACATTTGAAAAAAAACCTTCTTCTTAAATTACTGTCTAACAGTTCTATCCTATAAAGCAGCAATAAAAATAAAATCTCTCACCTTCTGACTGTATATTCCAAACAATAAGAACACTATCAGCATCCACAGAGATGACATGATCACCAAAAGGCTGTAGAAGGTGTATCTTTGCCTTGTGGCCTTCATAGGTATGAACCACCTATAATTTCAAAATAGAAATGTTTTTAATAAGCTGTTAAGGTAGAATATCGTGTTAACATAATACTTGAGGACAGCTAAAAGATGTCAGCAACAAGTTTAAATAAAATTCATGGAAAGGACACAACTTGAAATGCAAGAGAGATAATTGTATCTGATATTTAAAACTGTTCGCAAAAAATACACTACTAAAGTATTTTTAATTATTTATTTCAATTAACTTAGCTTATGTGAATTGATGACTTTTTAAATCTTTAAATAGCTACTTAATTATTCCAATTAATATGCAAAACACAGTTCAGCATTATGGAATTTGCTCTTATGTTCTTTCAGTTTAAGCTTTTAACTCCTCATTTTACAGCTTGTTTCCCTAAAACTGAAGGTACCAAACAGCTACAGAAATAGGCA
Organism: Geospiza fortis; assembly: GCF_000277835.1. Classification (NCBI taxonomy): domain Eukaryota; kingdom Metazoa; phylum Chordata; class Aves; order Passeriformes; family Thraupidae; genus Geospiza; species Geospiza fortis. The sequence continues at coordinate 157,632 of NW_005054554.1, read as the reverse complement.
TTCAGAGAAAATTAACTGCCTTGATACCACAGACACTACACAACTGTTTTGTACTACTGAGTAACAAGTAAGTGAATAGAAACCTCTTTGTTCCTGGCAAAAGCGTGGAGAATATTGTCGTATGAAGCAAATATCAGCATGCGATCTGCTGCCAAACACGTGATGTCCTGCGGCAAAGTGTTACCTGTTGATCAAACAAAAGTTAAATGAGTTTCAGGTTCCTAGCAAGAGAGAAAGCTTGACAGTGTATTTCTTTGGCATGGTGGCCCACAAAGAAAACCCTCTGTTCGAACATCATGTTGAACTTTAGAGAAATACACACATATCAGAAGAATGCAAATATTACTACAAAACATTACACCAGTAACAACATCATAAGTAAGGTAAGATTGGAAGAACATAAGGTTGTTACTTTGAAAAGCACTTTAAAATAAATCAGTGAACTATCTCTGTAAGTAAAGGTACACATTAGCTTTGTGAGGGCTGAAAAAACAGATGATAAATCAAAGTCTCAACATTAGCAATGCTTATTCGTTCAAGTTATTCTGCAGGCCTGGGAGTTAGTGACCCACTCCTGCACCTATCTCCTGACTACACAGAGAATTTAATGCTCCAAGAATACATCTCATTCCTTACCTCATGACTGGTTCAGAAAGAGTATCTAATATCAGGATATTTACTTTACTAGCCCAAAAGGTAAAAGAATCAAGTTCCAGACCACACTGAGAAGCTGCTGGTGTGGTCCCAAATAGTAGAAAAAAGGAAAAAAATACTATAGGGAATAATACTCTCAATCCAAGGAAACATAAAAATGTAAATTACTAAAGCACTTTACACTTCTGCAGAGAAACACCAGGCCAAAAATCACTGTGGGAGTGCCCCTATGATACAAACTAGCATGGTCACACAGCAGCCTTTCCTACAAAGGTGCTTTGTACTGTGAATTGTTACCAGGCACAAAAACTGCACCCTCTGCTGTACTGTAGCACAGCTTCAAAAGGAGGAACTAAAATAAGAACATAAAATAAGGTTGCACTCCATGAGGTTTCATCTGTTTGAACATATCTCCCCACATCACCTCTGAAGTGACTCAGGCTTACAACCAGGTTACAGACACCTGGCACTCCACAGGAGCTGCATGCAAGGCTGCTCGGGCTAAGACAGTTTTAGGCAGACCTAAGTTAAAAAGTTCAGAGCATCAACCACATAACATCAACAAACCAACAGCACCATAAAAATATGAGAGGCACAGCATTTGTTTCTTTCAATCACAATTTTGCATGCAAACATCTCAATTTCTCAAAAAGCTTAGATGACTACATATGTTAGAAGATGTAGCCCACTGTAGAACAGAATATGCAATGTTTTTATGACTTTGCAAGATGAAAAATTTAATGTGTTGACATGTTTAAAAATGCATAGCTGATAATCTAAATCTAGTCCTGGTTGTGTGACATTTATTCTCAAATTTACAGATGCTCTATTAATAGAAAATATTTTATATATGACATCTCTGTAAAAACTTTGTGGTACACAGAAGTAAAGCCCCTACTTCTCAAGACAGAGTGCATCCCTCTGAATCGTGTAAGTGTCAAGTGAAAGGGAGCTTTGGAAATCAACTGGGTCAACATACCACCAGCTCCTCACAAAGTTTATCTCCAGTACTAGACTGGGTTAGCTGCAGCTGTGCCCAGCTGAGTCTTGAACACTTCTGAGGAAGGATTTCTCCTCAAGATCTACACTGTACCACAGTTACCTCTCTGGGACATTTTTCCTACCCTCCACTGTGACCCTCTCAGCAGTCTGTGGGTGTTGTCCCTTGCTGCTCTGTCTACCACCATCAGCACAAATCCAGCCCCACCATCCTCCTGCCCTTCAGGCACCCCCCAGGTCACCCTAAATCTTGCCTTTCTCAGCACTAAGCAGACCCAGCTACTCCAGTCTCTTTTCATACTGCTTGCTGTAGACACTCTCCTGCTCCTCAGCACGTCTCCTGCAGGAGGAAGGGGAGCTGTGGAAGGGACAGAACCACACTACCAGTGTGCTGCAGTCCAGGCACAGCCCCACCACCATGAGGTGCAGGGGGAGAAGAGCTTTCCCTGATCTGCTGGATGCATTCCTGATGAGGTTTGTCACCCAGACTGCCTTACTCACAGTTACTGTGTCTTTGGTCCACATTCAACCAGCACAGCTCCAGCTTCTCCCCAGCAGGATGCCATGGGCCAGTCAGTTCCCAGCCTGCTCTGTCCCAGCTGCAGCAGGATTCTGCATTCGTCCTTGTTGGACTTGGCAAGGCTCCTGCTGGCCCAGGATTCATGTTTTGCAGCAGCACCCTGAACCCAAACTTTGCCATTCTGGGTGTCAGCTCCTCCTCCTAAAACAGCATCCTCTGCAGGCTTATCCCAGGGGTGCACGCTGCCTCATCACCCTGGCTGCTGGGGAGGGTGTTGAAGAACATGGGCCCTGCTGCTGACACCCAGGGTGCTCTGCCACCAAAGGCCAAGTGAATGTCAAGCCCTCAATTCATATCCTTTGTATCCACCAGCACAACCAACTCCTAACACTCCCTGAAGGCATCCACATCTATTTTCTTCACGTAATTATTTTTCTCCTACAAGAGTCTTCTAATAATTACAAAAAATAACAAAAAAGGGATCTGAAATTAATTCAATAAATTAATAATTGAACTTTATTCACTGTGCAATCAATCCTTATGGCTTAGAGGTGTTTTTGGAAGAACAAGATGTTAAGAACAGAAGGTTCAAAAGGTATGTCTCTAAGAAAACTAAATTTCAGTTTCAACAGCAGTCTTATTTACAAACTGGTATTTTAGATTTCTGAGACTCCTTTTAATATATTTCAGTGTAAACATTAGTAAGTACAATTTATTTTCTTGTTTTTTAGTTGAAAATGAAGTGCAGATGACAGACATGTTTAAAAAAAAGCCCAATAAAATGAGAGGAATTAACAATTTCTGAATACTTACTCACAGCAACAATACCAAGCTTCTTCACCTGCAATGAAAATGTTAAAAATGCACTTTTAGTGATTGGTTGCAATGAATTTGGTATAAGCAAATTAAGAATTCTAGGAATTAACCTAGATCAGACAATGAATTTGATACTACATAAACCAGGAAGATTACTCATCGCAGTTTAGAATACCGTTTACTGAAAAACTCACAGACAGCAGGTCAAAAGGAATGGGACAATGCATTTGCCTAAAGACAACTACTCACCAACAGTAAGTTGTGCTTCCTGATGTATTTTACCCTAATGCACGGGGAACTTAAGGATGTGTTAAGACACTCTGAGGAGCTTGGGTACCATCATTTCCACATCATCTCTGCTTCTACCTTATTGTCACTACAACCACCCTGTATTCTAATTTTATCTCTGTTCACAGCGATTTTGCTTTAGCTGCAAACACCTAGCCATCTCTGCCAGTGATGATCACTACTCTATTCAAAGGCTGTGAAGAAGACTGACAGCAGTGAACACTAAAAGGCACCACAGAAGCAGAGGAAGATCCCTGATGTCGGCACTCTGGTGCTGGCTGTACCCAGCTCAGTTCTGTGTTGTACTGCTTCCTATACAGCGGAAATGCTTTGACTGAGCCCAGGGAAGTCACGGAATCTCCCTCTTTTGAGGCATTCCAAACACACCCAGACACGTTCCTCTGTAACCTGCTCTAGGTGACCCATCCTTGGCAGGCGGGTTGGTCTGGGTGATCTCCAGAGGCCCCTTCCAACCTTAAGGGGTTTAGGATTCTACACCGCAAAAAAACCGAGTCCGTATCACAGGCTTTCATCTTGCTGAGCTCAATCATGCTGATCCGTTCTCACACAGGAGTTTTAACAGGATCTGACTTGCCCCCGCCCCTAAATCGCAACCCTCAAACGCTAAACCAGAGCGGCGAGCTTTGATTTATCTAGCGATGAGGGAAAAGCTTCAGCAGCTGGGCGCTCCCGACGAATGGGTCGTGCTGCATCGGCTAGCACTGCCCACATGGCTGAACGAGCACGTTCCCGGCCTGTTCA
>NW_005054554.1:153295-153460 GCF_000277835.1 Geospiza fortis | reverse complement strand
TCCCTCTTCCCCTCCCTCCCTGCCAGTCAGGCCGGCTGCAGAGGAGCGGCACCGGGGCGCCGCAGCCCCGCACACGCTCCCGCATCACGACGGCGAGGGCGGAGGAGTAGGGGAGGAAGAGGCGGATCTCCCTGCACGGTCCCGGCCTCCCCACGGCCGATGGGA
>NW_005054554.1:150330-151482 GCF_000277835.1 Geospiza fortis | reverse complement strand
TGCTCTCCGTCCCTGCCAGTCCCAGCTTCGGCGAGGCACATTTTAGGAAGGTCGCCGGAGGAGAGCTGGACATAACTTCAAGGTCCTGTTTCACAGGTACCGGTTTACTAAACTAGCCAACTCCCGGCTTGCTAACCGAGATTTTCAGAAAATAGCTGCCGGTGGTCAAGGGTAAAAACGTGGAGGCAGTGCCGTCCCAACAGTTTCCCTCCGATGCCACCAGAGAAAGCACCAACCTCTTGCGTAAAGGTTTTGTCTGCATCCAAAACGTTTAGTAGATCCTCTTGTATCTTGCCGTGGTTACAGAGGCTGAAATTGTAGGTGGACCCCCGCGGTAAGAAGGCGATCTGAAGAAAGATGATCAAGCTACAAAGGACTGTGTAAGAAAAAGCCAAAGGTTAATTATCCTGCACCACTACGTGACCCGACAAGGCACGAAAGACAGCTGAAGAGAGGGATGCCCGTGCTTCAGAAGCACTAGAGAAACTGGTTGGTTACCGTTGAGATTATCCATGATGTCTTTACACGTTGTTTTTCTCCTCCCGGGCTTCAGATCGTTGCTGGCTTCATATATGTACCTGTACGCCTACGGAAATAAAGGTTTCCAATTCCATAACCGGGGCTCATTTGGACGTCTCTTGCACCTCTTTCCAGAACTGTAAATAATTATTACTCAGTCTTGAAGTTGTGTCACTGATTCGAAAATAAAACCGGAATAACGAATAATAATCAAAGGCATCATCCAAACCCCAACCAAAACAAAAGAAAACACAAAAGGTTTGCAACGGGCAATCTTGCTTGAAAGCAAGAGTGTGAGTAGCCCTCCCTACAAACACGTGGGGTGCAACTTCAGCGGGAACTGCTGCAGTAAAACCCGATTTTCTCTTGAAGGCGAGAAAAAATGCGTCGGGGGACCTGCAGAGGGTCTGCCCGGGGTTGGGCACGCATACCCTCCACGCTGAGTTGGCAGGGACATCCCCAGCGCATCATTTTAACACGCGAGTGCGGGATAACTGGAGCATAGTGGTCGTTCCTCCATCCCCGTCTACAATAGAGGTTTTTTTTTCTCTCGAAGATGAACGTTTTATCTTACAAACCCCTTTCCCCGGTGCAGCCCCTTGGCTTTCTGAGGCTGCGGGGAGTGCAGCTGCG
>NW_005054554.1:113614-149878 GCF_000277835.1 Geospiza fortis | reverse complement strand
GGCGGAGAGCCGGCCGCAGCAGCGCCCCGGTCCGCGCTGAGCGCTCCGGGGCTCTGCTCCACAGCGTGGCCGCAGTCCTGCGACTCCCTGGATGCCTGCAGGTGTCTGTCTGAATTTGCGTGTGCGCGGACGTCTAATCCTAGTCACGACTGACGTTTCAAACCCCGTGCTTTAAGAGCTATTGCACTAATGGAGATGCGTCTGCAAAGCTGGGGCTGAGCTCCGGCTGAGCCCTCGAGGGCCCTTGAGAGGGTGGTTACCTGCACTGCTGTCACAGTGGCGCCAAACAAATTCCAGCTTCCTAAAGGGTGTCTTCTTCTCATATTCTAGAAAGGGTTTTCTTAACTTGCAAAGTCATGTGCTTTAGTCTTTCTCCTAAGATTTTTGTTTGAAGTTGCTGAGGGGCTTCATGGAAGTTATTAAAAGTTGATGAAAAGATGACTCTGTTAAATAGCTTTGTGTTTCTCTGCATAATTGGAGGTGCACCATAGCACAAAGGTCACCTTAGGTGAGTTTTATTGTACACCAGAGAACCAGCATCATAACCAATGAAAGCCTATTTGTGCCATGAATTTGGTTTTATACGAATCTAAGGTCCAGGAACGTGATATTTTTTTACTTTTCATTGTTCATTTATCTTTACTGAGCAGCACACAAACCCCTATAAATAGCTAAATAAAGGTGTTTATTTGCCCCTACCTCACAGGACATAGCAAACTTGGGTGTAGATGAGGGGAACAATTATATTTTAATACAAACAACAACGGGTTGAAATTCTTTTCCATCACTGGTAGTATGCACGTTTTTATTTCTGAAGCTGTGACTCCAAAGGTATAACAAAGTGCAAAAGACACTGGCAATATACTCGGATTAGCAAATTTTAAAATATGTGATTTTTAAGGAGAGCAGAAATATGTGGCTATAAAAGACAATTTGACATTGAAAACATGCCTGTAAGTAAGTTCAAATGAAAGCCTATTAGGAGAAAGGGAATTAGCTTCCTCTTTAACCACCTTTTTTATTTGTATGGAAAAATTCTGTGAATAAATAGAATCTCTCAAAAACTTTGCTAATCTCTTCATTTACATGCAGAAGTAACCTCTTAAATACGAAGTTATGATGAATATGTGTTCAAGTTTGCTCTCTATTTTAAATTCTTCAGAGAGAAAAGTCCAATTACTGACATATATACCAGAGAGGCAGGGGGCAAAAGAGGACTTTAGAAAAATCTGTTCATTTTTATAATTATAGCAATTCAAAACTTTTACTTGCCAAGGGTGCTGCAGCCTCACTTGTGACAGCAGCTTTTGACTGGAGCAATTGGCCAAATTCAAGGGATTTGGAAGTGGTTTCCATTAAGAAAAATAAGTTACAAGAGGCATTTTTCTGATGGATGTTTATACTTTCCTCCTAAATCCCTGTTTCCTGGCTGAATTGAAGATCTCACATTTGTGGTGGTGCTTGAGCAATGGGAAGATGGGATTGAGAAACAGCAGTTCCTATTTTGCTGCGGTTGAGATGGTATCTGTGGGTGGGACTGGTTCCAGCACTCATCAGGAGAAGAAGAAAGACAACATGAAGTCATTGACTTTCGTAGACATTTATAATCAATATTATTATATTTATGGTACTATAATTTATTGTTTTGGCTTGTATTATCTGAGCCAATTTTTACATCTCTTACATCTTGGTACATGTTGCTGGAAGGTAAACCTTATGCTTTTCTTTTTTGTGAACATGAGTAATATATTCTTTCCTAAAACCTCTCACCATTACAGAAATGCTATTATTTATACTTTGGATATATAAGTTTTGGAAATCTTTAAAATTCAGCACCCAACCAGCTAATAAAAAAAATTTCCTGCCTTTTGCAGCTTGGGGGTGTGAACGCCACCATCAAGAAACCTCAGCAAACATGAAAATTTTGTTAGAGATAATTTTCATGCACAGATCATGGGGACAAAAGCTCAGTGGCCTCATATTGTTTCATAGCTTTTTGGTAAAATAATCTTACTTCAAAAAACGAGGCAAATATTTTTCCTTTGAAGCGTAATAATTTCCATCACAATGGAAATGATAAGTGGTGCCTGCAATTTTTTTCCACATTCCTATACAGTGCTTGGAGCCTGCTCCTCCTGGTCACGGACACACAAGGCTGGCTGGCTGTCCCTTAGGAGCTTACCTTCTTGGACACAAGCAGCAGGTGAATGCTGGTGATTACTTCCACATGCCACTTGGAAAAGGTGTGTGTATCCCCACCAGGGGCACCTGAGGGTAGCTGGCGGCTGGCAATGAACAAAACAGCGCCAAGAGGGTCTGGCAGCTCCTGCCTTTGGTACTCCTCAGCTTCCACCCGAGATCAAAGGACATGTCAGCATAAAACAGGAGTATGTCCACGTTACTGGACAAAAACCTAACCATTTTCCTCTTATATGGTCATGATTGTATTTATTTGGGCAGCGGCTGTCTAGACCATTGGCACACCTGCAGGACTTGGCATGTGAGTCCTGAGGTGAGCACAGAACACCCTTCTCACAATCCTCCCCACACTGGTGGCTTCTACATAAAAAATCATAGGAGGCACATAAAAACCCCCTAAGTTTGAACATCCAGGTTGTCTAAGTCCCACAACATCAACTGCTGGCATACACCCTCTCGTAAAAGCTTTGTAACCGCATTTTTCTCAGTACTATTTGTTTCTAGCATTAATTTCCTGTCTTTTTAGGAAATTGAGCACCCATCCAAAAGAGAAGTTTCAGCAGCAGGAGTCAAACCAATGGCCATCTTGCTCTGGCCATGCACTCTGGGGTCCTGCTCTTAGCTGAGATCCTTCCCAACCAGGCTGACCAGGCATGACAGTGGGGATCTGTTATTCTACATGCTTATCAGCTGCTAGAAGGTATAAAATGCATATTACCTAGAGGTGTCACAGTGATTCATTGCCAGAAAAAGCTTCAAAGACTCATCACTCTGTTGTTAACATCAGGCCCTTGAGGAATTGTAGTCTGTGAGTTAAACAGACTTGTCTTTGCTGTTCCCTGTTCCCTTGTCATCTTTATCTGTTCAAGCATCTTCTGCCACCACATCGCCAATGTCAGCCTCTGAGTCTTTTACCCTTCTATTCTTATCCAGCCCCAATAATTTTCCCAGTCCATTATTAAATACTTATTTTTAAACTTTTACCTTTCTTGGGTAGAGAAGAGTTTACCTGCCTTCAACCTCTTCCCTTGTTTTTTTTTCACTCCTCATCTTTTGAAATACCATGAGTAGTTATTGAAAAAATATTAGTTGCATCTATTCTGGTTCACAAATCCTAAAGTATCAGAATTGTAACCATGTCATGGTTCTGGGTATTCTTGGCTCGTCTGAGTTAAGGCTGTTCAAATATTTTAGTCTTGTGTGATCATAACTTATTAACACATTTACCTTTCTTTGAATTGTGTCTTGCACTTTCAGAGTTAATGAATAAGCATTACAATAGCACTGCCATTATTTTCATCCTTTCTTTCATTGGTACTCCAATATAACTCCAGCATTCTTCTCTCTCAAAATTAATATACTTACACTGAAACTTGGTTTTCTATGATTTGAAATGTAGTATTTAAGGATAAATTGAAAGGAATATATAGAAGTATTTTGGTCGTGTCCACTGTGTAAAATCTGAACGAAAGGAAGACATCACTTCAAACTTTAAACAACTCTCAAAACACTGCTGAAGTATAATAAACTTTACTTTAGAACTGGGTATCCACTGACTGTCATTGCAACTGGATATGACTAACTGCATAAGAAACCTGTTTTAAACCACTAAAGCAGGGTGACGAAGCTCAACACAATTTTTCCTTCAGATCCTTGCTTTGAAGATACTGCATTTAGCAAGGAAGGTCAAGAATCCTCTGGCTAGAAAAGATGAGGAAAAACCAGTTTCCTACATTTGAAATGTTTCATCAAATATAGGAGGTTTGTCTCATCCAAGAAATATTTCAGTAGAAACCCAGTTGAACTATTGATGTGTTTCATCAAGGGACATACCCTGAGGCACTTACTCAGCAAGGTGAATTAAAAACTCTGAATTCTTGGGAAAGTCAATCTCCATGTTATTGAAAGGAGTGAAACTGAAAGGACATCCTTGCCTTGATCAACCACAGGATCCAAAACTTCTGGAGAAGTGGAAGAATGATATATAAATATATATATATATATACACACAACTAAAAATGTTGATTGCTTAATAACATTTCATTTTTCTGATAAGCAACTGATAACTTTTAAAAATCAACAAATAGTCTATCCCCTTTCCTCTGTTTGCTTTTCTATGCACTTTGTTGCTTACTTTGCCTTGAGTAATGATGACTTTATAAAATGCTTCTAAATATTTCAGTTGCACACTTTTAAACAGGAATATGACAAATGCTGCTATAATTTTGACATTATCAATGTATCAAAAGGGCAGTGAAAAGCAACATAGAAATTTGTATTTTTTTTCTCACAGGTTTTAGTAAAATAGGTACATTATTTAATTTGTCATGTGGCTGAATGAAAGGATTAGATCTAAATTAAATGTTACCAATACCGAGATATCACATTCACTAAGGACAGCAACCTAACCTTAATATTACAAACAACTTGCTACCAAATGGTTTCTTTTCTTGCCGTTTCTAAATGAAGTGATGTTGAAAAATTTGTGCCTCTATGCTGTTTCAGTAAAAATTTGAAGTGAGTCTAGACAATACTGGAAGGTTTCGACAAAAATGGGATTAAGCTGTTGTATTTCAAGGGCTGCAAAACAATCAGAATTAAGCTTCTTCAAAATCACCAGATCCATTTCACCTCATCCAACTACAATATGCTTTATAATTTGTTAAAGAATAGGGTAGTTAGCTCTGTTTTCTCTCTCTCTCTACTCTCAAAATGAGCAACATGCCAGAAATATGTATGTAAATAATGCTGAATTATATTTACCAAGAAAATCTGCCAAGTAGACTAAGACATAGATGTAGTGCAGCCCCAGGGAAAGCAAATAGAAATTCCTGGTAACTGGAACAAAGAGGATGTCTAACTCTCACTGTACTCATGATTTAAAATATATTCACTCAGAAATGCAATTCTCAATGATGCTGATCATCTATTGCATGTCCCAACAATACTCACTCCCTACAGGAAGCCCGCTACCCAGATGTCTTTTTTAATAGCATACCAAATAATTATAGTATCAAAGAATGGTTTGGCTTGGAAAAGACCTCTAAGATAATCTGTTTTTAAATTCCCTGCTGTGAACAGGGACACCTTCCACCAGACCACGATGCTCCAAGCTCCATCCAATCTGGCCTTGAACACTTCCAGGGATGGGGTATCCACAGCTTCTCTGAGCAATGTGTGCCAGGGCCTCACCCCTGTCACAGTAAAGAATTTCTTTCTAAAGTCTAATCTAAACCTATCTTTCAGTTTGAAGACATTCACCCTTGTCCTGTCGCTCCAAGCTCTTGTAAAAAGTCCCTCTCCACCCTTCTTGTGGAGTCCCTTTGGGGACGGGAAGGTTATCTCAAAGCTTTCTCTTCTCCAAGCTAAACAATCCCCATTCTCTCCGCCTTCCCTCCTAGCAGAGGTGCTCCAGCCCTCTGCCCACCTTGGTGCCTCCTCTGGGCTCTCTCCAGCAGCTCCGTGTCCTTCCTGTGCTGGGAGCCCAGGGCTGGAGGCAGCTCTGCAGTGGGGTCTCAGCAGAGCGGGGCAGAGGGGCAGAATCCCCTCCCTGCCCTGCTGCCCAGGGGCTCTGGCTGCAGCCCAGGACACACTTGGCTCTCTGGGCTGGCAGTGCCCATGGCTGGCTCCTGTCCAGCTCTCACCCACAGCACCCCCAAGGCCTTCTGGGCAGGGCTGCTCTCCATCTGTTCATGCCCAGCCTGGGCTGGCACCAGGGATTGCCCTGACCCAGGGGCAGCACCTGAGCTTGGCCTCGTTAAACCTCGTGAGATTCCCATGGGCCACTGCCCGAGTTTCTTCTGACAGCATCCTGTCCTTCAGGAGTGTCTGTTGCGCTCTCACCTTGGTGTCATCTGCAGATTTGCTGTATGAACTCAATCCTTTAATCTGTGTCATTAGTGAAGATAATAAATAGCACCAGTCCCAAAACAGGCCTCTAAAGGACCCATCTCATGGTCTTGGATTTGGATCATTGCAGTGATCCATGGTATGAAGACAAGGGAAGGGGAAGGCTACAGGCCAGGGAAGCTACAGCCCATGCCAGAACTTTACACATCACTGCTTTGATCGACCCTAGTTGTCAGCCCGGGAGAGTTGTAGGAATATCTGCACTGAAAGCACTGGAGTTCACTCTCTGGTACTGCATTTGTGGCTTCCTTGCTTGCCAGCCCAACAGCAGAGACAGGCAGGCTGCCTGTCCTGCACACAGAGAGGACAGCAGCCTGTCCCACTCACTCTAGAGCCCACAGCAGCAGTGTAAGGAGCTGCTGTGCCTCCTCCAAAAGTAGCAGCTCCTTCAGCATCGCTCCTGGTGGGACTGGAGCCTGGGAATGGAGATTTTGCATCCTGCCAGAACAGATGCCCTCCATCCTGCTGGAATTTTTTCACTAGCTGACTTGATGTGTGCTTCAAGATAAAACTATCCCAAAAGCCATTGGGGTATCCCACTGGATAAGGTAACCTGCGGAATGAGTGAGGCTAAGAAAGCTGGAATTCATGTGAAATGTGCATATCCATTTCACCTTATTCGCATATTATATATACCTGTTCAGAGTTTCATGCCCCTTCCAAGACCTGGGCACACAGCACACCCCTGCATAGTCCCTGCCTGCAGGCCCTGAGTTACATCCTGTGCCCCAGCCTGGCTGCAGGCACCCTCCTGCTCTCTCAGCCCTGCTGCCACTCCTGCCTGCTCTCTCCAGAAGCCTGCTTCCAGATAATGCTGTTCAGGCTCTGTCTTTATCTTTCCTCTCGCATGCTCATGCCTAGCATATCCACTAGTAGCAGTCAGTCTGGGCAGAAATTGAGGACTGACATCTATTTCAAATTAATTAATGCAACCTGCTGCTGGTGTTGGCTGGTTGCAGTCATAGCTTGACTGGAACAAAACATTTTCCATGAGTTCTGTGTGGTGAGGACATGTAGTATGTAGAAGAGGCATCGACACAGTGTGAACACAAGGCAAGTTTAACTTAGCAGAGCGTTGAGCTCAGGCAATGAAGAAGTCAGGTTTGTGCGTAGTCTTGCTGGCTGCAAGGTGGACATGTCTGACTTTCAAAGTGAAGTAAATGGGGTGGGGAGGAAAATGAGACTTTGGATTTATATCTGTGCTTAAGCACTGCTAGGGAGGAGGTTCTCCACCACAGAGAGGCAGAAACTTTATCCCTGGGGACCCATGTGAAGCACCGGCTGGAGCCACGTGCCAGCGTGGTGCTGACTGGCTCCACGCAGCCTGACAGATGGCCATGTAACAAAAACACACCAGTGAGTAAACCTACATCCTCTGATGTCACAGCAAGACACTCAAAAATTTAGCAAAAGAAGGAGAGGTCACAAGGGCAAAAAATGAAAATCATGGGGATTTGTAATGTGTTCTTCCCCCAGCACAGGAGATGAGGGATGCCTTATTGGGAATTGTCCTTGGACAGTGAGGTCATGATCTGCAGGGGATTAAAAGCCAAATATTTGTTCAGCTGCAGCTGCTCTGTATGCACTTAAGGGCAGTGGGGACTTAGAGGAAACTGGGAGCCAGTCCCTACTGCAAATGGGAGTGGGGTCTAGTAGGTTAAACTAAACTGGGATTTCACAGCCTAGATGACCAGGTTCAAACGAGGCCATGACTGGGAAATGTCTTCTCACTCAAACAAGTGTGTTTCCCTTTAATATCTCTTGATGGAAATTCTGAGCAGCCTGAGGTAACTCACTTTGGCATTTTGGTTTTATGACTGTTTGTGTGTTGGAAACTAATGTCTGACCCATGCTTTTGAGGACTGTTGCATAAAGAATTTAAAAGCCCTCTGTCTCTGATGTCTGATTTATATAAAACCAGACATTACAGTGGCTTATGCATTGAGAGGTTGCTAATCCATTTCCTTGTTTTTGGGTCTTATTTCACTGAGTGTTATGCGGTGTGAAAGAAATAAAAGCTGTTGCTTTCAGCATTGTTTTAATGGAAGAGACACGCGCTGATTTTCTCATTGTGGCAAGAAGACAGAAAAGCAGCAGGGCCATGATTTGTGAAACAGAGACCCTGCTGCCTGACACTCCACATTAAGCAAGGTCTTCACATATGGTGTGCCACTTTTCAATGTTTGCAACACAAGCATTCACGCAAAAATAGCTTGATCGGAGATTATCTGAGAACAGGTCCTTTGCTTTTTCACTTCAAAATACTACTTTCCTTCTCTTTTGTTTTGTTTTGCTTGGTTTTGAGTTTTTGTTAAAAGAAGATGGTAAAAATGAAAAATAAAAAAGGAATAATAAGTAAAAATGTAAAAGAAAGGTCATAGAAACTTAAATTCATGATGATCCTGTAATATTCTATATGCACACATATAGCTCAAAATAGAAAGCTACTGAAAAACTGGCAAAAATATTTGTGACAATGGTCTTTGGAAACATTAATGCAAAGTTTAGCATCATGTTGTATAGGGTGAAATAACTGAAATTCATAAATGGAAACACAGCACTTAAATTTAATAATATTACTTAAAAGCAAGAGAAATTAGAAATGTTAACAAATGATGTTCAGAAAGTAACATATTTTATGTTACTTATTATTTATGTTACTTATTTTTATGTTTCATGGGAAAAATAGACTGCAGGATATAAACATAAGTACACAATGATATATATAATTTTAAAAAAATACCCAAAAACCTAGGAGATATAAAAGAGTTTAGATGTAACAACCTTTTCAGATAAATTAGTTTCTTAAAAGGTTAAAATTTCTTTGAAAGATAATCCATCATTATCTGCGAGTATTTTTTAATTTCTCAGTTTAAAAGTTTTTATCCTTATACTGGAGCTGAACAATATATAGAATGATCATAGAATCATAGAATGGCCTGGGTTAGAAGGGACCTTAAAAGGACCATTTAACAACCCCAGTGCTGTGGGCAGGGGCACATTTCACTAGATCAGTTTTCTCAGAGATCCATTTAATTCCTTTTTAGAGGAAAATATCTAGATGTTCATTGCCAAGAAATGTTTAAAGCGGATTTTTGCATATTGAACTGCAATGCCGGTCATTTGTATAATAACAATCACCTGAACAGTAAGAGTTGCTTCTCTTAGTAGAAGAAATACAGGTGGCACGAATGAATTACCTCTTTTGTGCAGTTCTAGTTAGTTCCAAGGAATGCATGAGCAATATCTTTTTCCTGAGGCTATGAAAAAGTGGTGTGGAATGAAGGAAAGAAATGCTTCTGCTAGTGCTCTTGTCTCATGATAGGGGTCAGAGTATAAGCCTAGTTTTCATTTGTTTAATAACTTCCTTTTTTTCTCTTGAATCTCAGAGAAAGGTGCTCAAGCAGGTCTCCTTCTTTTGGAGACCTGCACTGAAAGGTTTTGCACTAAAAAGCAGATTTGTGGTAGAAATTACTAAATATTATTTGAAATTTCATAGCATTATAGAATAATTTTGGTTGAAAAAGATCCTCAAGAACATTGAATCCAACCATAACAATGTCTAGTCCACCACTACACCACGTCCCTAACTGCCATGTCTACCTGTCTTTTAAAATGTCTCTAGGGATGGTGATTGTACCACCTTGCTGGGCAGCCTGTTCCAATGCCTGATGACCCTTTCCATGAAGAATTTCTTCCTCATCTCCAATTTAAAACTCTGCTGGTGTAACTTGTGATCATTCCTCTCATCCTGCCGCTTGTTACCCGGGAAAAGAATCCAACCCCTATCTGGATCAGGTTTGTCACCCCCAGGCTTATCTCTATCAAGCCCATTTTTCTCCCTTTCCCTTTAAAATCTCATTTAAAGCTGTTACAATGAACCTGTCTAACTTCAACAGTCCTTTTCCCACTTTGACACAGGTGTACCCCATCTGCTGCCTGCAGGTCTGGTGTCATGTAGACCAACCCAGGGTCAAAACCCCTACAAGTCATGGATCCAGGTATTGATTTGCTGGGTCTTTGTGTTTCTTTCCTCATCATTTCCTCTAACTGGAAAGATAGACTGATCCCTTAACCAGTCATTCCAGCCCTGAAACCTCTCTTGATTGCCCTTGGACTCCTTACTATAAGTTTGTCACTTCCTGCACAGAAAATCAGTAGTGGACAATAATCCAAAGGCTGGACCTGTTTACAATGGTTGAAAATCTTCATTGTTCTCTTGAAAGGATTCCCTAAGAGGTTATACCTTTCTGACAGAGCAATTATTTGTTTTGGTTTTGGCAAATGCTTTGTTAAATCTGATAGAACTTGACAAAATCACTTTAAATGTATGTAGATTATGTTTAGACATTGAAACACTAACTATTGTATATAAAAAAGTAGATAAATACACTATTTTTGGTGCATAACTGACTGCAAAAATGTTTTAGATAAATTGGATAGGATGAAAAACTATTTTCCACGATATTTTTCTTTACTTAGATTTTAGAAGTAAATGCAGTTAACAGCAAGTAAAATTTCTTAACCTTCCTATAGCTTTTAACTTTGAAGAAAAAACTACTGGTCTGAATGCAGCTATTTGGGGCAGCAAGCACACAGAGAAAACTTTCATTCTCCCATTCTTACATTGAGACAGACATACAAGTATATCATGCCAGACACTAGAAATAAAAAATAAATTTAAAAAGTCTGGACATTGCCTTTTACCACTTTCCACGTACGGTTGCTTTTATGAGAAATGAGATTATGAGTATCACAGCTCTTGCATCTGAAGAAGACAGCTCACTTGTGAGCTTTGGGAAGTCCATGACACAATGTTGCTTCAAGCAGTTTTTCAAAGTAATTGAGATGAGAAGTTGAATCCTCCTGCATCTAATGTTTGTATTTTGCATCCCATGTGCTGGGTTAACAGTTTCTTTCAGTTTCTGAAAAAGGCTTGTATTTTCTTTCTTGTAAGGGTCAAGTCTGATGGAGAGTTAATCTACTTAATTAAGAGAACTTAGTTATATTTTACAGATAACTCCAGATAAGATTTTCAGGATGTTTTTACTTTGTAGTTGCACAGAAAGAGAAAGAAAACATTCACAGTGCCACACATAAAGAAATCACATGGTATTTTACAGCCCAGCTGATGAATCACTCAGTAAATGTGTTCAACTCCACTTGCTAACACCACACAACAGACACCTCAGTCTAGATAAGGCATTGCAAAAGAGAGAATATAATTCCTAAAGTGTCATTTGTTAGGAGCAGAAACAAAGCCAGCCCTTAATGGGTCTGGGTTCTGGTACTCAGGATATAGAAATTCCAAAACTTATTGTGGAGAAATTGGAAAAATCCCTACAAAGCAAGGCATTTGAACTCTATTATTTTTTCAGGAGTGGGAACTAAATGGTATCTAAAATAACTGAGGTTACAAAATAGTTCACATTGCCTGTCCTAAAGACAAAGGTACCCACTAATTTCTTCAAAAAGTTGCTTTCAACCTAAGGCACATATACAACTAACTGAAAAGTTCTACATTTCATTATTTTCATTTTTATCTTTAATTCTATGTGAATTTGCCATACCTTTCTAATTTTGAAAATGCATATCGCATACATGGGCTAAAATTATGGATACTTAGTAGAGTCTCTCCTAAGCAAGGATTGAATGACATAGGTAGCAAATGTCCTGTTCCAATCCTAATAATAGGTATTATACTTTATAAGGTGACAAAATAAAGGTAATTTCCAGTGGAAATCAACAGAAGTAGTAGCATAAAGAAGTCTATACAAGCTGTTCCCACTCCCTCATAATGGATTTCTTGTTTTCTGGGCTAAATATGTTAATTTTTAGCCATGGTTGACTAATCATCTGAACACTACATTATTATACACAGCATATATGGATGGATATGTACCCTGTGAAGAGGGAATGGCTCAAATAGATGCAGCTTTGCTACAGGCTTGGAAGGTAGAACCAGAGGGAAGGACACCACAATGGGTGTCCTTGATAGACTATCCTACCTGGAAGCAGTGCTGGGTGAAACCTTCCATAAACACCTGGAAGAAGCTTCAAATTTGCAGGTCCCGGTCCTCACGGGAGACTTGAACCATCATAACATCTTCTGGAAGACACTTGCATGTGCCATGTCTAATGTATGCAACATTTCAGATCATTGTTCTGGGAGAGATAGTTCCCCATTATTTCATCAAAGGCAAACTTCTGTACCTCAGTTTTAGCCAGAAACAGAAATGTCACACAAGCACAGTCTCAGATATTCTATTCTATTCTATTCTATTCTATTCTATTCTATTCTATTCTATTCTATTCTATCTATCCTATCCTATCCTATCCTATCCTATCCTATCCTATCCTATCCTATCCTATCCTGTTCGATGTAGTACCAGATGAAGACAAAAGGGAAAGAAGTTTACCCCACAAGCCTCTGAGGTCATTATTGATGACATGTTAGGAAAAGATGAACAACAAAATGAAAATCACAAACTTAATAGTGCATATCCTCCAATAAACATCATCTTATGTACCTTCCCAAGGCAACACCAGCTCACCAATGGAGAATCCTATTTTCTGGTATGGGGTGACCATGTTTGTGGGCAACATAGGAAATCCATGGACAGGCCAAGAGCCAAAACTGTATTTGACACAGCATCAACGTGAGCTATTTGTAAGTCTCTGATTAAACCAACATGATCTTCATCATCCAAAAAAAAAAAAGAAAACCAACCCCAAAAAGGTATTATGGAGATGGCTCATGATACTCTCTAAATATTTATCCTATTAGAAGAGTGATTTTCAGGGAAACTCCTTGAGACTGCTGGGGACTGCTATCCCATTCTGAGAAAGTATTTAATTCATTACTGAGTTCTGGTAGAGAAAAAAAGATTTACCCAGAAAAAATACTTTTGTGAAGGAAGATTTTAATGTAGGAGCTGAAATAGAAGCCGTTCGGCTTGGAAAAGCCAATGCTGAGTAAAGACAGTACTGTGGTTGTCTTCCTTCTTTTGATGGTGATGCTTACAGAGAGAACTCTGCCTTGGTCTCTCTGAAGCCAGTGATAAGCATAACTAAGGGCAAGCATAAAGGAATAAGATTATTTTAAAAAATTAAATCATACCGGGTAAGGTTCCAATTAAATTACCACTGGCAGGGATTATGACAGGCAAATGGATCTATTTTTAAAACATATTAGCAGTTAGTGAATGAGGGAAGGAAACAGCTGATACTTCAAATGTTCATAAAAATACATAGAGCTAGAACAGCTGTCAAGAGATGATAATTTACACCATTCCTCGAGGCATAATCATATATATCTACACTATTTCTGAGAGAGGGCCGGTCAGCATGTACTTGATCACACCAAGCTGTGAAAATATGACTGTTCTAGACAAATTTCTGAAGTGCTTCTATTCAAACAATGTTTACTCATGTCTGTGCTATACCATAGCTTAAGGTTGTTGATCAATATCTTTCCTACCTGGTGGAAAGAGAGTACAACACTGTGCTCTTTGCATTTGTTTTCTTTACTCTTGAGAGATGTTATCTTACTTCAGAGTACTTGTACTTGAACTGAACAACCAAAATTTGTTCAAACTACTTTTAAAGGTCAGGCTTCTTAATTCATAGTCAACATTTCTTTGTCAAGAGAAACTAGACTCGACTTTGGAGCTGAGAGATTATGAGTCTCGTTGAAAATGACATGGTAAGTTACAAATTGTAGTACGAGGTTTGCTTTTCCTTTTTCCTTTTCTTAAATTGGTGAATCATGCTCAGTTTTAATAGCATTTTTTGCTTTAATCCTAGTAACAGAAAGTTAAACTGTGGCTAGATGTGTAATTGACAGGATTTTAAAAATAGGAGTATTTAATCACTTTCCTTCCCCCAGTGCCAAGGATGCTAGAGGAGAGCTGTTAAAATTCCCTAGAAAAAAAAAAAAGAAATAAATTTTGGGGATTTCACAAATTTCACAAACATTTTTCTCTTTGCTTTAGAAATCCTCTACACCTTACCCATCTGAACCTTAGTTTGTTTTCTGTTTTGTTTTGTTTTGTTTTGCTCTGAAGCATGTCCAAAGAAGGGCAGCAGAGCTGGAAAAGGGACTGGAGCACAAGTCTGATGAAGAACGCTGAGGGTGTTTATCCTGGAGGAAAGGAGGCTTGGAGGGACTTTATTTCCCTTGACAACTCCCTGAGAGGACTCATAGCCAGGTGGGGATTTGCCTCTTCTCCCAGGGAGTAAGAAACAGGACAAGAAGAAATGGCCTCAAGTTGCACCAGGGGAGGTTTAGATCAGGAAATATTTCTTCTCTGAAAGGGTTGTCAAGCACTGAAACAGGCTGCCCAAGGAAGTGCTGGAATCATCATGCATGGAATTGTTCAAAAAGCTTGTAGATGTGGTACTCAGGGACACAGGGACACAGTGGGCTTGACACTGTTAGGTTAATGGCTGTACTCAGTGACCCTAGAGGTCTTTTCCAAACTAAATTGCTCTTTGATTTTCAAAAGAGGTGTTTGATTTGGTATTTTCATCTTCAAACCAGAAACAATTCCATTATTAAAACAGAAGTTTAAGAAGAATTGACAACACATGTTTATAAATGTCCTCAAACAGTCTGAGCAGAAAGATGTTTAGTATAGCAAGACCCAAAGAGTAGGAGTGAGTGAAGTAGAATGTCCAAGAGAGATTCTGTGTCAAGACGATGTTTTATGATGCCAACACTGCTTTTCCAAGTTATGATTATACACTTTTAAATGATCGTATAGAGCATGCTCAGGGAATGGATGGAATTTATATGGCCATATCTGAGTTTCTTACTCCCAATTCATGTCTTGCTTCTCACTTGGATTGATTCTTGTGTGTGTCCTTGTGCCTGTGGCTGCTTTAAGAGCTCATTTGGTGTAGCAGGGAAATCCCCCATTCCAGGAAGGGGCTTCTTGTGTTGTACACCCTTCTGAGTACAGGGCCTGCAAGGTTTTGTGCTTCCTGGTGGAAAAGTCCTGGGATTGATTCCTGGACATTTGGAGGGAGTGGGTGGCCAGGCCCTGGCTCAGCAGAACCATGTATGTGCCAAACTGAGGAAGATGGGGAGGGCAAATTCCAGTAATAAGATGAGCTTCAGAGAAGTTGTGGAGGTGAAAGGACGGCAATGAGACTCCCAGAAATTACCTCACTGCGTCCACCATGAGCTAAACTATGGTCTTGTCAAAAAACTCACTACCACCGTCCCACATTTTTTGAGTGGCAGCAAGGAGGCCAAGACTGAACTTAATCTCTTCTTTTGCCCAGCATAGGACTGAAACAGACCTAGGAGAACAGCAAATCAAGATCAAAGCCCATAATGCTGCAATTATTCTATTATCCTGTGTCAAGTAATTAATACTTTGGAAAAGAGTGCTAGAAGCCGGTCATGTAGGAAATGGGTTCTACCTAGGCTTAGAAAATTTCTGATGTCAGTGGTTCAAGGATTTGCTCAGCTGGAGGCAGCTTTCCATCAGTGACATTCAGAGGCCCTCAGTGGATGTACCCAGCATGGGCTGGTCTAAGCCGTGCCTGATTTCATTCAAATATTTTGTTTCCACGGATCCTACGGTGATTTGTGCCACAGATTGATGATGAGTTCTCTAGGAAAATGCTCCCATTGTCTGGTTTAAATCTGATGTTTAAGAGTTTCACATGCCTTTTGCCCAAGAAACAGTGCAAATTCATTCTCTAGTCACTCCTTTTCCTGTCCATTGGAAATTTTACAAATCCCCATCCCCAATTATGTCTTGCTGGTAAAAGAGCTGCTAAGTCTCCTGTCACAGAGACTACACCCTTTTTCCTTTTCTGATTTGTCTTTTCAGTCATATGAGAGAACCAGAACTCGACTTATTTTTCATAATTAAATATGTGATTCTACACAACTGCAAAACCATCTTTATTTATTTTCATCTCTTTTCCAATTCATGTAACTGTAGGAATAACATTGCAACCACAACAGCAAAGCAAAGCTTTAGATTAAAACCACATGTTGTGTTGAAAGACATCATCCATAAATATTGTATTTTTAATGGGTTGTGGTATTTTATTTGCCTATTTTGGATGCTTCTGCATATGGAATTAATGGCTCTAACATCCATGATCTGAACAATTATACTTAACTTACAAAACACAGGTAGGGCAATTTCTTCACATAAAAATCCACATTATGTTCATTCACATATTCTTCACACTGTGTTTCATTTGCCACTATTGAATGCCATTTCAGCACTCTGTCACTCCATACCGTGCAAATTTAAGAATAGCTGCCAGAAATTGCTCTGAAAAATGTCTATTATTTTATATAAGGTTTGATAAAGTTGTCATATCACTGTCCAACTCTCTTCTAGGTCACATATGAGAGGATCAATATTAATTCTTGAGAGAACTTGCTGACAATGTCCTTTCATGGTAAAACATCCCAACTTAGTCCTACCATTTATTTCTCAACATTTAACTGGTTGTTAGTCAACTTTACACTCCCGTGACAATTTAATTTCTTCAAGAGGCTCTCACACGAGATCTCGTAAAAAGCTTTTTGTAATTCCAAGTGTGATGTATGACTGACTCACCTTACACATGCAATTGCTTCAGAGTAAACCAGTAATGCTGGTGATGCACAGTTTCCTACAAAACCAGAACTGTTTCTTCCTGAGTCTGTCTCTGCTATCTGCAGGTTCTCTCTTTTATTGCTGTAGTCATACATTTACCCAGCACTGCGATCAGACTTAGTGGTAGTTAGATTTCTGGTCCACCCCTGGAAACCCAAGGAGAATCTGGGGCCACACTTGGCACCATCCAGTCCTTCTCTGCCAGGGCATTATTGACCAGAAGTTCCACACTGCTGCTGCCATCTCAGCTATTTCACACCCTGTTATTTCCAAGCTCAACCTGAAGACTTTTCACTGTTCAACCTCTCAATCAAAGCAGTTTTCTGAGGAAACCAAAATTTTATTCTTAGCCAACTTTATTGACTTTTCATGTGCCAAAAATTGAGCAATGCAATACTTCACAGCTATAAGTATTTTACTAGAGCATTCTTTTGCTTTTTTTTTGTCTGTAAATTCCACAGCTTCCTTGGCATGGTGTCAGCTTTTCCAGAAGAAATGAAAATAACACTGATTATTTTGTTTTATGTCTTTAGGTAGTTCTTCTGTTTGTCTGCCTTATGGTGGCTTTATGTCTAATTTTTAAAAATTCATTGGTGTCTCTACATTTCATTTGTGCTTGACTCCTGTATTAAAAAATTACTTGTGTTACAACTGGATAAATATAATTCTGCTGTGGAACCCAGTTACTTTTTTTGTGTGTGTGCATGTGTTTTCTTGACAGTTTACATTCATTTACCATAAACATTTACTTGGTTTAGTAAATAACATATCCACGATGCTTGCAAATTATTTATATTTTGACTGATTCTTCCCAGGCTCCCTCTAACAAGTTTCATTAGTTTTATGTTGATCAGTGCACCCACTCCCAGCCCATTTAAATAAAATATTAGTTCATCAGGGGTGTTCTTCCCCTTCTGTAAGAATAATGCTCTTGAGCATCTCCCAACAAGTTCTAAAGGTGTCTGAGGCCTATGGATTGAGGCAGGTTGCTTGGATTTTCTACAGCTAATCTAACATTGATTTTCTTCTTGCCAGTTCTCTGACAAGTTCATTCAAGAGGCAATAACTTACAGTGTCTAAAATTTCAGTCCCTGCGTCATAATCCGATGTGATATTTTCATTGTTGATCAAGTGGCACCGGAACAACTGTAGTATCCCATTGCTAGAGTATTTTCTCAAAAATATGAAACTCCATGAGAAGTAAATAATTCTTTATGTGGCCTGATATAATTTGTCATACTCACTGCTTTGTCTGCATCAAAGCTAGCTATCTTTTCATTGAATCAGCATGTAGTTTTAGAAGAGGTTACGAGAATAACTGGGATCTCAGAGGGTCTGAGTAAGAAGTGGAGTCATCATGAAACCACTAAGATAGGTCTCAGACCACTCAGAGCTGGAAGACTGCTCAAATTCTTGGAGCAGTTACTCTCCATCTGTTAAGAAAACACACTAGAGCGAAGTATTTCATATTGACAATAGCAAGTCCCAGTGGATTAATATCCTATACCTGAACAGGAGAGTACTGACATGTCGACTGTAGTACTGCCCACTCAACTATGACAGAGAGAGGAACATGCTAAGAAAGAGCAGAGGTGCTGCTGATGAAAATAAAATAAAAATGCAAAAATATGGAAAAAAACCCCTGTGTAAAGTAGATTAATGCAGGCAAACAATTTTTAATTTTTTTTACCATGAGAAAACATTCCTAAAACACAAAGTATTCTTGAGCTTCAAAACCACTCTCCTTAAAAGTCCAAAACTACTGAAGAACTACTTGGCACTCTAGTTTTTGTTCAAATTTTGAGCACTCCAGCACTTGGCAGCTGTTTAAATCAAATAGGAAGGAAATGAGTACTTTTGAAAAGGGTACTTCTGAGCTGAGTGCCTGATGAGGAGAACCACACTGCAGTGGTTATGACTATGCACGGCCAAGGAGCTATGTTTACTCTGCTGCTTACATGGGTATTTGATCTGCAAGTCTCCGAGTTATTGGAGGTGAAAGCCAGAAAGCCAACCTCATGCAAAGCTGTGGGACTCCATGCAGACTTCTAGCAACCTTCTAGAAATAGCATTGCAATGTCACTTTTTGGGTTGCTTACTAGGATAAGCACAATGCAAGGCTGAGACTACAGTGGGTTTTTTTTGACCAGGTGGCCATAGCATAGCCATACTTGGCCAATAGAAAATGATGAGAGGGTCCCCTTCAAGCCTTGGATGGTTTATTTCCATTTCTGTGAACTGATCATTCACTTCAATATGTATTGGTCTTCTTAATCATTGACTTGTTTTGCTAAAATCACAGAAAGTTGGAAGGGATCTTAGAGATCATCTGGTCCCAACCTCTCCGCTGTGGGCAGGGACATCTTCCACTAGACCAAGCTGCTCAGAGCTTTGTCCAGCCTGACCTTGAACATTTCCAGGGCTGGGGCATCCACAGCTTCCCTGGGCAACCTGTGCCAGGGCCTCACCAACCTCACAAAAAATGTCTTAATATCCAATCTACTCTCTTTCAGTTTGAAGATACTCCCCCTTGTCCTGTCACTCCATGCCATTGTGAATGGTCCCTCTCCATCCTTGTGAGCTCCTCCAGGAGCTAGAAGGCCACAATGAGGTTGCCTCAAAGGCTTCTCTTCTCCAGTCTGAACAATCCCCATTCTCTGCCCTGCTGACCAGGGGCTCTGGGTGCAGCCCAGGACACACTTAGCTCTCTGGGCTGCATCTCAATGATGGAGTGACTTTCTTAGCACTGTAATAAAATCTGTGTAATAATGAGAGTAATCTATTGTCACAGAAAGAAGGAATAAGCACAGTGTTAATATTTCCTACTGCAAGTGTGTTTGCTGGTCACAAAAGATCATCTTTGCTCACAGAAGTTTATGTTATTTTCTACTGAGGGCCTCGTGGCATTTGAAGGCTAATTTGGAGTAATGATTATAGCTGGAAGCACTTTTCAAACAGAGGCAAAGCGAGGCAAAGTTTAATAAAAGTTTGAAGCAAAAGCAGTTCTGGGCATGAATCTGCAGTTGGAGTTTGAAGCCTGTTTGATGTCAGGATCAACCAGTTTATGATTCTCTTGCTTTGTAGGGTTTTTGTCTTGAACACCCAGAATGAAGACAGATATTTGTGATATCCAATATAACATATTGGCATAATATGTGCTAATAGTATCTAGACAGTTGATTTTACAATTGTCAGGATTAGTAGACCATAATTAATGTAGCTACTGGAGAAGCAGACAAACAGGGGTCCAAATTTCAAGAAAGGAGAAAGTGACATAACCCATTTTCCAAGTCGTCAACACCAGGGTTACATGGTTTGTGTAGAAAATAAACTGGAAAAGAGTTCTTGTGGTATAAACTGTAGGAACGGATGATGCAAATTTCATATCACAGAGAGTAACAAGAGAAAAGTTAGCTTAATGTATGTCATGCAGTCTGGAAAAGAGAAAGTCAGACAGAGACCATGCTTTATGGACCTGAGCAGGAGGAAGCAACATATCCTACCCTGTGCAAGCCTGAATGATATTTCACCTGCATTTTCTTAAAAAAAAATTTAGTCAGGACTCCAAACATAAAATCGACCTTTAATATTTTCATTACTGATTTCATAACACATTTTCTGAAAGTTGTTACTAATTGAAATACATAGGCTAACATAAGTGTCTTGATTTTACTCAGCACCTAGTAGGGCATGTCTGCCTGGATAATCTTGAAAGGGAGGAAATCAATTTCATTGAAGTTCCATAGGAAAAATCATAGGGAAATTTGTGGGAAGCAGCTGGAAAAATTTTCACTTCAGGCAGAAACAAACAAATTACCTAGGAGGTTCACTGGAGTTCTCAAAATTATATTGGTAAGAAAGCCCCAAACAAAACCAATGAAAAAAGAACAACCACACAAGCATCTGAACACATCTATTGCAAGAGTGTTTATAGTGAACTAATTCAGAAATCAATTTGGAGGAAGCTCTGTGAAAAATAATTGGGGTGGGTTCTGTAAACTGTAATTCCTCTCACCATGCTGATTAACAGCTAGTGGAATACAAGGAAGAGGGAATTATGTTCTTCAAGATCACTTAAGATATGTTTACGAAACATAAGCCATGGGCAACTGGGATGTAGTCCCACAATGAAAAGTTCAGAAAACAAAATAGTAGAGTAGAAGCAAATATTGATAAATTTGCACTGTGTTGCAGAAAGGCTATGAGGTAGTTCTACAAAAAATAAGGAAAATGGTCTGTTAAAAGTTTCGTGTTGTGCATGTGAAGGTTCTTAATTCTTTGAGTCATAGAACCAGAGAATGGTTTGGGTGGGAAGGGACCTTACAGACCATCTCATTCCACCCCCCTGCCATGGGCAGGGACAAGTTCCACCAGACCAGGTTGCTCAAAACCTCAACCAACCTGGTCTTGCAGCACTTACAGTGATGGGGCATCCACAACTTCTCTTGGCAACCTGTTCCAGCACCTCATTGCCCTCACAGTAAAGAATTTCTTCCTATTATGTGATCTGAGTCTGCCCTCTGACAGTTTAAAGCCATTCCCCCTTGTTCTATCACTATCCTTGTCAGAAGTCCCTCTCTGACCTTTGTGTAGCGCTCTTCAGTTATTGGAAGGGGACACAACATCTTGCTGGAGCATTCTCTTGCTCAGATGGAATAATCCCAACTCTCTCAGCCTGTCTTCATAATCAAAGCTCAATACAACACAACATCTCATCAAATTATCAACAGGTAAATCTGTAGGAAGCACAAACAGACACCTGGTGCAGACCAGTTCACCATGACATTACCATCACTGGTTCTGGAGGATATAATGACAGTGAATAATCACTTTCTTAGCTAGTCGAATCTCAGAGTAGTTTCAAAAATATTACAAATTGATTTGAACTCAATTCCCACTATGCTAAGTGTCATTCTCTGAACCAAGCATCAAAAGGTTCTAAGTCAGGAGGCAAAAATTTAATATTTTGTAGCAAGGAATTGAATAATGATTTTTAATGGTATGGCATCTTCAGACTTCTGTGTGTTTGACAACTGAAGCTCACATCAATGCTGTGAAGAGCCTAGACAGCTCTACCAAACACCCAGATCTTCTCCAGCACAACCTTCTCTTCTGGTGTGGTCTGTCTTAGCTACAGCCTGCTCTCTGAAGAGATCAAAGAATTTTGTGCTTTTCTTATCACAATGTGACACAAATGCATCATGTGAAGCAAAGAGGAGCAAAATGCTATCAGACTCAGATAGTTTGGACTCGGATAACTTTTTTTCATATGTTGGTAAAACCTTCCATAAGCTTTGCTTTTTTGTGCCATTTTTCATCTGTTTTGCTAAACAAATGATTTATAATGCATTTCTATGAATAATAGAAAAAATACTTCCATGTTTTATATGGAAGAAAATGATAACTATATTAAGTTATAGCTTATATAACAATATACTTAACTTTGTTTGGCAGCATCACAGAGGAGATGAGATGGAAAGAGCAGTGTAACCATATAAATGTATCTGAAAATCTTCTGTCCCAAGTATAGCACCTTTTTAAAATGCAGACTAGTCAAAATACATCTTGATAAAAGAAGAAAAACTGCTATCATTCCCTCAAATCTAGATACCAATGGCCATAATTTAGTGGTAAACTTCTGCAGCATCTCTTGCTGACAAATGACACTTCTCATTATCTCTCTCTAATACAGAAAAGACATTTTCCTACAGCACAACCCATCTGACAAGGAAAAAGATGAAGGGTCTTACAGAATCCTGAACATTGCTTTAAGGTCCTCATAGCCAAGAAACTGTGTCATTAAGCTTTAATAAAGTATAGAAAATAAATTCACTACTTTCAATCAGTTATGCATGAAGATTTACGGTGCAAAACCCCCATATTTTTTCATAAAATAAGAGAATATTTTGGGTTGAAAGGGAACTTTGGAATTCATCTAATTCAACTCCTCTCTAATAAGCAGGGATATTGAGTTGATCAGGGTGCTCAGAATCCCATCCAAACTCCATCTGAATGCTTCCATGAATGTGCCATCTACTACCAAACTGGAAGAGTTTTCTTTCAGAGAGGAAGGAGCTAACAGTGTGGTTCACCTTAGTTCAAAAGTTGTAGGTTTTTGTTGAGTCATTTTTCACAATGAATGTGAGCAAAATCAGAATTTTAACCTTTATGTACCAAAAGACTGGGCAGAAGCTCCACATGGGTTTCATCAGGCTGTTGAAGTCTTTAGGTCTTTTTAAAAATTCATGTACCCTTTTTCAGCCCAGTGGTCACACACTGTGAAGTTCTGTTAAGATGAACCACCGAGCTGCTTTCTCAGCATTGTGTCCAGAGATGGCTTTTAAAGGTATCCTTACTCACGTGTGTGTGCATAGACAGGGACACACCATGCACACACTTACATGCACTAGGATCCCCCTTGGGGCAAAGATCTCACCAGGGGCTGTACAGCAGAGATTTCATACATGTGCTCAAGGTGAGCGAAGGCTTTGAGGGAGAGATGTCTAATGGCAGCAGAAGCACCTAATATAGTTTCATGACATAAAGATGGCGACAATTTGGACTCAAGACATTGCTCTGTTATCCTGCAGCACTGACCAAGAGAAATAAATCAGGCATTGAAAATGGAGAGACTCTGACTTATAGAGGAGACTAATTTTTGAGAGCTATGGAGGGTGTGAGGTTACGTGAAGGAGCATCACCTTCCTTCTTCAGCAGCTCTCCAGCTGGCTGTTCTGCCTCTCTTCCTTTTGGTATGAAAGTATGGGGACAGGAAGAGATAGGCCTTATTCCACAATTGCATGGGAGACCAGAGACACCTGTCAGCTTTATGCTATTTTGTTGTGAGAGGAGACTGAAACACCACTTTACATTTCCCCATCAGGGAGCCTGCCAAAGTGTGGAGGGAGGAAGGACCCACAGACCTGTTTTGCCACCACTGGCACAGGTCTGGTTAGAGGGACAAGGACTGCGCAGGGAGGCTTGGAAAGTGGGAAAGCATGAAACCTGGGCTGGTCACCAGGAAAGAAACAGGCTGAGGAGGGAATGAGAGACAAGGGGGAAAGCAGAGTCAAGTCATGTGTGCCTGGGAAAGGACTGGTGATGCAGAGTTGACCTCCCTGATGGCAAAAAGACAATTGCCAGCTGACGGCTTGGATCCGTCATGGGTTTAGCCCAGAATCACAGATCCCAAGCTGCCTCTCCCAAGCCTCACCTGGCGTGGGAGAGGAAATCACAAGAGTAAAAGTGAGAAAAGTCATGGCTTGTGATAAAGACAGCTGGTAAAAGTAAAAGCTGCACGTGCAAGGAAAGTAAAAAATTGATTTAACTCCCATGTTTGGGCAGTTGCTCAGCCATCCCCAGGAGAACAGGGCCCTCATGTAATGATGACTTGGGATGACAAAGCCTATCACTCCAAAACATCAACCTCCTTCCTCTTTCTTCCCCCTCTACATACTGAGCATGATGCCATATAATCTGGAATATCCCTTTGGTCATTTGTGGCCCACTTTCCTAGCTGTGTCCCCTCCCAGCTCCTTGTGTACACCCAACCTCCTTGCTGGTGGACTGGATGGAGTGAGAGATGGAAAAGGCCTTTTCTGTCCTCAAGCCCTGCTCAGCAGCAATGAAAACATCCCTGTGTTTCCAGCACAAATCCAAAGCATAGTTCCATACAAGCTAATATGGGAAAAACGAGTCATTATCCCAAATCAAAACCAGCACAGAAGAGCACATAATTACCTTTGAATTTTGAACTTGGAAAAAAATATGGGAGTTCCTTGGAAGCCTACTACCTCTATGCAATTTGTTCAGAGCTCTGATTTCCAGCAGAAGCTCCTGACTGATGGCAATCACCTTGGTCTTGCAATTGTGCTGTTTATCAATCACCCTATCTCAAGTGATGCATACACATTTGGAGTGCACAAGATGTGCCCAAGATTCAGAAGGGACTTCGTCTTTCTTTTAGGTCTTACAGGTGTCTGTGATAATTTAGTACAACTATGAAAAAATAATTTTTTGCCTCGAACCAAAGTAAAAAGGTCCAGTGCAGGTAAAATTCCAGGTCAAGGAAATAAAGCAGAAGTGCCAGCACATTCTGATTTGATTCAGAAGAAACAATAGACACACATTTTACTCAGAATATACATGAATAGAAAAAATATATTAATGGATTGAGAAAACTTTTGCTATTTGTCCAACTGATGAGTCACTATTAATCTGTAAACTCTAACTCTGATAATAGTGTGATGCATACTGCTTTCTCCTAGATCATGAGTCAGTGAGAGAAACAGATAGACCACAAAGTCACATCAGCAGAGAAAAATTCAACAAGCACAAGAAACAAACACATCTGTGCCTCTCTGAAAATGCCAGCAAATGTCATCAATGAAAATACCAGCAAATGTCATCAATATGCACTAAACTCCCACCAGGAAACCCCTGGACATGGAGGTCAAAAGGCTGCTGCCATGTCCATGGTGCAGATGGAGCCCTGGCAGGCAGGAGGGCATGATGCAGGACAGTGGGCAGCATTGGCCTCACACCTCTCCAGAGCAGAGCCCAAAATCTAGTGTTAGGACAACTCCAGTTTAATTTTCCACCTCATGCTAGGGGTTCCTGGTGATGGTTTCAAGTAGCAGTGTTGCAGGTTACCATACGCAAAATTTAATGTTTGAGATTTTTTCAAAGAAGAGATTTTTAAACAATGAATTCTTGACAAGTGTCTACAGCTATTGAGTAATTTCAAAATGCGACAAACTCTTTGTGCAACAGAACTGGTCTCTCCTTTTGATCTTTGAGAATAATTATTATTAGGACACATATATGATTAGGGCTATTCTTTAGGAAGGCAGTGAGAAGAAACATGGTTTGGGTATTCATTCCTTAATGCTTTAAAGGTAATCTCCATGATTTTTTGGACAGTATAGTCCTGTAACATCAAACCCGCATCCACAGTGACAATTTTTGATAATTTATCTTTGTGACCTAGTGGCCCAGAACACTTAAGCTTCCTTTGTTACATGACCAAGTTATTTTTTACACAGAGAACAATCCCTCTTCTTTCTTGATTGTTCTTTCTTAGAATATTTATATACACAGAAGATTTGATGATTTCTCTTTCCTGTTAAAGGAGTTGCTATTACAAATCCTGTGTAACAGTACCCCTGTAAGTCTATTTGAGATGCATTTATGGAAGTCTGTAAAAAAATTCATTATTCATGCTGGGAGCAGCTGTAGAGATCTGGGAGAGGGGAAAAAAAAATCTTTGTCTGATTAAATTGGTAAAGAAAGCAAGCATATTTCTGTAAAGGAAAATAATTGGTATAAAGTTGATAGTCATGCAGTGAGTGCTAAGACTTGTCAGGGGTTTTTGGAATGAGATGAGTTTTAAGGTCCCTTCCAACCCAAACCATTCTATGCTTCTATGATTTTATAATACATTGCTGATGTCTCTCTCTAGCTGTGGGACAGAAAATGTTCAGGAGGCTGTCAATAGAGAGTGTGAGTGGGCTTTTTAGCCACATTGGCATAAGGCAGTGGCTGGTTATCCTCAGGAAGCTATCAGAAACAGAACAAGGATCTGGTTGGGACTAAAAGGCACTGGGAGAAGAAAACAGGCCTGTGAGTTGTCAGAACACAGACAGGAGATGAGTTTGTGCTTATAGGTGAGATACAGCTCAAAATGAGAAGAGAACATTAGATGAACTTCTGCAGGGAAGGAAGGGTTTTGTCACCAAGAAATTTGCATGTCAACATGGACAAGTTAATGTTCTTTGATAATATACAGCACTTACTAAGGTATCTTTGTGTGTCATTGATTTTTCTGTGGACATGCTGCCTGGAAACGAAAATTGAAGTTAACATGAAAAGGTACTTGCATCATTTACAGCAAAAAGGGTTCTTGCAATCTCCTGTAAATGTCATTTCTGCGTAACAGATTTTGAATATCCTGACTCATATTTGGCCAGTATATGGTGTCTCTAATATTCAGGAAACTTCTCATTTTCTTGACAGTGACCCTTATATAGATACTCAATAATTTACTTATTCCAATTTGATGATATATTCTTGCCAATTAAATATCTTAAATGCAGTTTTTACTGGTATTTCTACCTTTCAGAACGATGTATGTAATTTTCTTTCTTGGATTTCCTGCCTTTGAATTCTCCCCAGTTTAACTATATTTCACATATTTTACATGTGCATTTTACATTTTTACAGGGTCAGAATCTTAGTACTGCCCACTGACAGGACAGGATACACTGTGCAAAAATTAAAACATGGTATTTCATCTGAACACATAGACCCCACTTCTGTCAGGGCTGCCCAGAAAGATTGTGGCATCTGCATTCACAGAGGTATTCAAAATCCTACAGGACACAATCACTGGCAACCTGCCCTAGGTGACCCTGCTTGACTGGGGGATTGAACTATACAATATCAAAAAGTAACTTTCAGCCAAAACCATTTTGTGAATCCATGGGATTCCACTTGAAACCCTGCAACCACGTTATAATATACTGATAATACATATCCATGTCCTCAGTATCTCGCAAGAGTGAACATCTTCTAGAGACATACGTTGATATAATGTTGGGAAAGCTGTGTCTGTGGCTTTTACCCATATCTTTGGGTAGTTACCTTTGAGACTTTTACTCCATAGCTGGGAGATCTGGAAGAGATAACTGAGAGTTCAAGTCCCACTGGTATCCGAGTTACTTGGTTGTCATTAGATGTGTGGTAATCTTTGTTCAGGTCATCTACCAGAGGTTTTGCTTTTGGAGCTTTGGGCATACCTATCTCTTTACCCTTTACTTTTAGTTAACATCTCATAAGTTTCAATTGTTATTTATTTACCAGCTCTGAGAGTTTTTGTGCTTGGTTTCTTCAGAGAAAGGCGTATCCTGTTGCTGCTTAGGAATGTGAAAATGGATATGTCTCCTCCCCTGTTCTTATTTTCCTCTTTACAATTTTTTAGAATGTACCACCTTGCAGGAGCTGACTCACTGCTGGGTATCTTTTGCTGAACAAGAGTTCACAGAGAGTTATTTTAGGGTTTCTTCCTCCCCTCAAATTTACCTTTTCTTCAGCAGCTTTTGAAAGTCTAGTTCTTGCCATTCCTATGTCTTATTCTAGATATGACACTTTATTTTATTACTTGTGTTTTGGGGGTGGTATTTTGGTGGAGGAGGGCGGAGGGAATTGTGTGGGTTGAGTTTTTTATTTGTTTATTTTTATTAATAATGACAAATGGATAGCACATTTTTGCATTAATTCTATTTACTCTTCCACTTACCCTAAGACACAATTTTTTTGGTGGTACCTCATGAGTATAATAAAGTTTCTCAGCATGGGACTGCCTGAACCCAGGCCATGAGGCCCAGACCCTGCAAAACTGCTATCCCTGTGGATTTCTAAAACCTGGCTAAATTCTCAGCAGCCTGGTGTAATTTGCAAGTCAGCTGGACTACGTGGCATCCAGAGGTGCCTTTTACTTTAATCTTTCTCTGAATCTGTCCTTTCAAGCTGTTCTCTGTATCATGAGCATCACTCTAACAAAGGAAGCCATGTCTTAAAATTCCAGGA
This sequence comes from Geospiza fortis, assembly GCF_000277835.1. NCBI lineage: Eukaryota > Metazoa > Chordata > Aves > Passeriformes > Thraupidae > Geospiza > Geospiza fortis. The sequence goes on along the minus strand of NW_005054554.1, from coordinate 121,553 downwards.
TCTGCCTATTAAATTAAAAATACCCCAGAAAATATTATGGAAATGAAAAAATAATAATAAAAATTGCCATATATTATCTACAATGTTTGTTACTTGTAAATAGAAACTACATTTCTGTGTGTGTTTTATCAGATAACATCAAGTCAATAAACTTTTCTTACACACTTCTATTTTTTCTGTGTTTGATTTTCTCAGCAAATACCAGAATATTTAATAAAACTATTAGGGTTTTTTATTTAATGAAATAATTAGTTTTTAATAAAACTACTAGTTTTGCAAACTAGCTCATCTCAGTAGAAAAGTAATCATAGTATATCCAGTAGCATATCAATCACCCTTTGTTTAGATTCAGATTTTGTCTGGTCTTCATATCAGATAAGTGTCCCAGCAGCTGTCTTTGGCTTTGGTTTTTGTGTTTAAATCTCCTTAAATGACCATTAAGAGCTATAAAAACTAAGTCTGTACAAAAAGTTTTCTTACAGTAAGAGACAAATACAAGCTGTTTGTAAGATGCGAGCCTAATGCTTTGGATCAATTAATAAACTCTGCAAAACAGTATTCACATGTTGATCATTCTGGGACAAATATTTTAACAAATGCTCCTTTAAAGACACTTCTGGAAGCTTTCAATATTTAAAGGCATGACTAAAGATAGAACTCAATTTCTCTTATTGCAGCAGAAATCAGGACTGACGCTGGAACACAAGGTGTTTTCTAGCACAGCTGATATATAAAATGGGACACAGGGAGAATTTAAATGATGAGTCAAGATTTTGAAATAGAAAACACCTGGCACTTCTACCCTGGAGATACTTCAGCTCTGTTAGAGCTTCGCCTTTAGAGAAAACTCTCCACAAGTGCTGGGAGTGGCAACTCTGTGCAGATCTCCCTCTTGTCCCAGGCTGGGACACACTTGGCAGCTGCAGGCTGAACTCATGCTTAACCCTCATCCTGACATAGAGATGTTTCCTAATCAGGGAATATATCCCATATATCCCTATACATATATTGGGACACACTAAGGGTCTCAGCTCCTTGTAGGTGATAGATGGGATGGCAGATTTTTAAAGCCAGAGCCATGATAATGGGAAATTCTTTCCTCTAACCACTGTCATATAAAATGCCTACTGTTGGCTACTAAGATTGGTTTGGGTAACAAGTACCTCTTTCTCATTCTTTTCCAAATGAAACTGGTGTAAGGTAGAGCCATAGTTCTTCATTGCTGTCTTTTGGGAGATGGATGGAAACTTCATTCTTTATACAGATATATGGCTTCACCAGGAGGCACAGGAAGAACCTCTATCAAGTTTTCAAATGGTCGAATGAATATTTTTCTGGAGAAGGAGTTTTGCTTTCCACTGGAAGAGGGGAAAGCAGACCCACATTTTTAGGTCCCCTAGACACTGCTTCAGAACTCAGCCTGCTGTTTTAAACAATATGACCAAAGAAACATCTCCTGCTCATACGTGGGTTGTAGGTAGTGAGCATCCACTTAAATGAGGTCTTCCCTTTCAGCTCTCTCTCAGAAGTCTTGGAAATGTGACTCTCTTTTCTGCTGGAGAGAAATGCCAGGTCCCATCCTGCTGTGCTTAGCGCCATGGGGTGTCTAGCCCATGGCACGAAGAAAGAACAGGACAGGAAAAAGCTGTGACAATGCTTCTTGCCATTCCTCTCCAGTTTTACTGAAGCTTATGAAGACAGAGAGCCTGTCAATCATGTCTGTGAAGGGCACTGCTTTTCCTTCTGGCACTCGATGAGAGAAAGATCTGTTACTGCAATCCCGGAAAGGGATTGCAGTAACGTATCTTGCAGTAACATATCTGCAATAACACGCTCCCTCTGAGTAGTGCAGTGAGGCTCTTAATCAATGACAGCTTTAATGAACACCCAAAGCATTTCTCCGCCTCCCAGCGTAAAATCAATTTCTACTAGATAAGCAAGCCCGAGAAGAAAACAATAAAATGATGTAGCACTTTTACAACCCTGTCCCTTAACATATGCCAAGATGCAACGTGAACTAGAATGAAAATTAACAAACAATATTCACAACATTTTGTGAGTTCTTTCTAGAGGAATTAGAAATACAATACACAAACCTCACTCAGTGTATGTCTGCAAAACATATGAGAGCACATTTCACTCAAGCAGCGTTGACTGGACAGTTTCCTCTTTATTCCATGGGTAGATCTGACCATGTGGACGGGACACAGTTGCTTGGAAGATCATTTATATGCTTTTCTAAATATCGGTGAATCAATTCTAAACCACACTTACTCCTAAAGAGTACCTTTCATTAGACAACATCCTCAGGTGTCATAGATATCTATCTATATCCATGATGCCTTTACTTGCTAGCTGTTAAGTTTGGAAAATTAGACCAACATATCTATCTGCCTGTGACCAGGTGAAAAGTCTTTCTCAAAGCATAATATGTAGCATCTCTTACTTCTTTTCCTCCTTCTTCCCTCAAAGAAAGAAAAAAAGTGGTTTTTTTTCTGTACGAGATCTCTGTTGCTAACACTGAGAAGCAAGGACTTAGCAAATGCAGACTCAGGAAACAGACTTTGTTAGATTCCAGGTAAAGTCCTGACTGCCTTAATTCTTTGTTTGACTCATGAAACGTATTAAAAAGGAACAACAAGGATATATTTAAAATGAAAATGGAAAGAGAAAAAAGTTGCCTTGAGGAACATGTGACTTTCATCCTGCATATGTTCATAGCATTAATTTAAAGGCAGAGACGCTAAATATCTAAATACTGAAGGAATTTTCAGGTGAAATTTAGACAGAATGCTTGCAGTTGCCTATGGGTGATTTTGCCAGGTCTTAATATTTTGTCAGGGAAGAGCTCCAAACTGTTGACACCTGCAATAAATAACTGCACACAGACACTTAAATTTTAGTGATAATATTTTCTAAAGGGTTCTAACAGTCTCCTGAGCAATGTGCAATTCAGAGTTGTGTTCCAAGCATCAGGGGGAATAGGAATGAGGATAAAGACACTCTCATGTGAGATGTGCCTGTGATTATTCAGTTATTCCCCTCACTAACTACCAAATTTACACCAACAAACTCCAAGGTTCGTAATTTAGGATAACAATAACACAGACAGCTTTCGAGGAGGGTAATGCCTTCCTTGTGTGGTCCTGCCTGTCTCAAATGCCCACTGTTGCCCTAAACTTGAGAGAAAGAAAAGCTTTTTACTCTGTGTTTGTGGATAAGCATCAGTAAGATGAGCCCTCTGCTTGACCAGGGCTGGGGAGTACTCCCATAATACTACTCAAGATTAAAAGCAACATGGAATTTAACAAATCTGAAGCAGACATTTTTAAACATGCTTTTGGAAAACCTTTCTTTTGAATATATCAAAATCAGAATTTATTTTTGCTTTCACTTTATAATTTCACTTATTAATGTTGTAACATTTGTGAACTATTTTACAAGTGCTGAAAGTACTTGATTGGTTATTGCATTTTTCTCTGCTACAGCCCATATGGGAAGCTAAAATTATTGAGGACAGGTTTGGGTAAAGAGCATCAAAAAGAACAAATCACGAGACTCTGAGGGTTTTTAGCGTCACCATTAATTTCCTGGTAAACTGCAAAATGCACTAAAACCAAATCTGAGCCACCTTATTCCCTTCCTGAGGTCTTTAGTTTGCTCATATAAACATAAAGGGCCTATTTATTACCATATACAACCTGTATTATGTTATGATTATGCTTCCAGACACCTTATCAGTGTCAGTGAACAAAGAAATAAGCTATGATTAAAGAAACTCCTCATTTTAAAGAGCTCTGACTTGAATTGTTGCATCTGAAGACAAATGAATTCTGGTCCTCTGAAAAAATTTGCTTTTGTTCATAATGTCATATATTTACACTTCAGTTGTTCATTTTTCAAATGGCCTACAAACCACTACTACTCTTTGACACCTTCTGACTCCAAGGCTAATTAACGTGAAAAAATAATGAATCTGATATTATCTATATTGGTCCTTCATCTAGAGTCATAAAGCAAAATATATGGATTAATAATAATAATAAATAATAATTAAAATATATTATTATAGAATTTAAATAAATTATAATAATAAATAATAATAATTAAATTACACCAACCTGGTTGCTGTAATAGCAGAACACACAAGCTTGGAACAGATGTTTGCAGCTTTTACAGAAGAAGAAATTATAGCAAACACATCTACAGTAGCTGAACCATGTCTTCACTTGCCTTTGGTTAGTTGTAGGTGGTAAATACCTCTTATGCTGTAATTGAACAGTTTAGTACATTGCTTACAGGTTAACTTGTGAAAGACTCAAATTACGCAGAAGAAGATTTCACACATTAGGGCAGGTGCTGATTAATTTCTAAAGATTATCCTCCCATAAAAAATATTGGGTAAATCCTGTTTGTTTTCTGAATACAATGGGCAAACAAAAAATAGACCTACAAAACCCCTTATAATGAGGTAAGCCTGACCATATATAATGAAAAACGAAAATGTTATTATACAGGCACTGGAGGTATTTATTTCTCTGTTGTCAGATTATTGTAATATGAAGGATTTTTTCACCACTTTTGATAGAAATATAATTTGGATCTAAGCCATTGCTGCTTGGAAAGTCTAGTTGGGTTTTTTTTTTTTAATTTAATTATTAAGTTATTAGAGGTCCTGCAACAGTTTGTCTCACTTGAAATTTCATATATACTAAATGTAGATATGTGATATATACAAAATGATTCATCAGCTATAGAAGTGTATAATATACAGACATACAAGACTGGCCAGATTGGGTCAAATCAAAGATTCGTTTATGCTGATGCACAATGTCTCCTGTCCATAAATGGATGTGTAAAAACTTGCCAAGCATGTAAGAAACACACTGCTACAATTTCTTGAATCAGAAAAGTTTCCTATGATTGAGCAATACCCCATGGATCTTTGCTTCATGTACTTGTTTCCTCTACCCTTAAATCTTCAAAAGTTTTATTATTCATAGCATCCTTTGACTAAGAATGATATCACAGGTAGCAGCCTCCGCTCTATGAAGAACCACCTCCATTTAATTTGCTTTAAACGTCACCACTTCCTTTGATAACTCCCTGTCTTGGCTAAAACCAGTCAGCAAGGTCGTTTTATTTAGTTTCTTCCTTCAAAGCGCGGTTCTACAGACCTCTGTCCCTCCTCTTAAATTATCATTTTCATAACTGAAGAGTCAAAGTTTCTGCCATCACCCCTCTAACAAAAGTCTTTCCAGGGCTTTAATCATCTTGTCTTCAGCAACTATTCCTGTTAGAATTGCAAACACAAGTCCTGGATGGTGATGTCTGCATACTTGGGTGAGATACAGATAAAGCATTTCTGTCAGATTATCAATTAAAGGCTTCAAAAAATGCTTAGAAGGGACAAGAGGTGTTACACCACTGATTAAGTACACATTGCACACTGATGGAATGGTCTGAGGAATGAAGAAGTCAATGTGAGTACGAAAATAAGGAAGGACCTGTACCAAAAATACATTGTGGCTGTTTTTCATACCTATTAAGGGACATGAGAAGATGAAACCAGTGAAGCCTTTAACAAAATTTCTCATTTCCCTTTCAAGATCAATATAAATTTTGGTTTGTTACAATCGGTGGACATTACAATATTTTTCCTAATTATTTCAGAATCGTAGAGTATGTGAGGCTGTCACAGAGCTTTGGAGATCATCTAGTCTGAATTCTCTGCTTAAAGCGCATGCCGGTACAGCAGGCAGGGCTCTCTTCACCTGGGTTTCTAATATCTCCAGGAATGGAGATGCCACAATCTCTCCAGATAACCAGTATTTGATCATCCTTACAGTAAAAAACTTTCTTTTAGGATCTTATGCACTTCTGAGCATTCTCACTGAAATAAGATATTCAACACATGAAACAGTCTATTCTGATTTTGATTGTTTAATCTTGAACATGGAGGAAAAACTCCTTACCTAGAAATGCTCAGATCACTTACTAATAAGTCTTAATTTAAAGAGATACTCTTTAAATTGGATCTGGATATTTCTACTTTTGGAATGGAACATGAACTTTTGATTCCTTCACCTGATCCTTTTTTTTCCTTTCCTTGTTCCTGAGGTACAATTTCTTTTTACTGATGATTATACAGCAGTTTTCAATGTTCAGTTTCCTAGTAAGGAGGCAGGACTAGAGTGTTTTGATATATCTGCTTTTAAATCTAGCTGTATAAGAATGTAAAACATTTTACGTTATAGCTCTCCTACATGTTACCTTTATGTGATATACTTCATACTCTGTGGTGTTATATTTTTTGTAGAAAACTTGAGGGTATCATGGCTAGTTTTAGTCCTGACTAACTAATTTTATCCATGATCTGAAGCTTCAGTAAAGAACTTAAACTTTTGGTATAGTTTTCTTTAAATTTGCATTTTTCATAACATCTACAGTAAAACAAAGCAAAGCCTCCTTAAACTCCTTCTAAAGTCTACACAGGTGAAAAGTAAGAAAACAGGTCACCAGGTCCAAGCCATCCTATAAAAACCTCTTTAAAAAAATCTGGATTGTAAAATGCCAATTCTTGTAAACTGAATTTTGGGAATCAAATACTCCTGAGGAGTGTCTTTATGCAAGTAGAAGTGAGGTCTCTCTACCTCTTTTGAATAAAGCCATACTTTTCTTCCCAGTTACGTGACACAAAAATAGAAACACAATAACAACACATATTCTAGTTTTAGCAAATCAGCTTTGCATAAAAAGAAATTAATAGTGCTATGAGTTATTAGAATTTTCTGGGTGGCCTTTCAGTATTATAAAAAAATGTTACCCTAAGGTCAAACACATTTGTTTTCTCACACTTACCTCATGTTTCGCAGAGTATACTGTTCCTTACAATTCCTCAGCTTTTTTGATACTTGTGATAGAAGCCAGAATCAGGAGAGTACCACCAATTAAGAGGATGGTGTCAGAACATGCTATTGAAATACACTACCAGAAGAAATTTCCAATTTCAGTCAGAGAAAGTTTGATTTTATTTAGACTTGAACTAAAAAATATGAACTAAACAAAGAAATCAACCAAACAAAACATACCTTAAGTCCCCTCAAAAACAAACAAACAAAGCAATCAACCCCAAACCAACAAAAAGCCAACACCAAAAAAAAAAAAAAAAAAACAAACCCAAATAAAACCCAAGACCCAAACATTTAAAGCTTACATAAATTTGAGTCAGAGAATTATCTCAGTTGAAAGAAGTTTTGATCCTGGTTTCAATGTATAAAGACCTACACATAATTTCAGGATACTGGATTCCTACAAGGAATTTTTCATGTAAATTCCTTTCTTCCTCTTGCCACTAGAGCCTTTATTAAATGCTGGAGTCATGTCAAAGTGGACCTATGTACTTCATGGGCAATGCAAAAATCTATGTTTCTGTGCAGATTTACAGGTAGATAAAAGATTATGAGTCACTGTCCAAACAGTCATACCCGTAAAGCCTGCAGAGCAACGAGGAGAATGATTAATCAAGTATATTGACGTGAGTCTGAAAGTCCATTTGCAGCTTGATTTGTTGAGGAGAAAAGAAGAGGTGAGCAATTTCTTATGCTTTCTGTAAAAGTTGTGCTAGTACACGCTTTATTTGCAATAGTACTTCTCCTCTCCCTTCCCTCCCAGGTGTTTGGACTTCTGATACTCTCCACATTATCTGACCCTGGGGCTCTCTCTCTTTCTTTCTTTCTTTCTCTCTTTCTCTCTTCCTTTCTTCCTTCCTTTCTTCCTTTCTTCCTTTCCTTCTTCCTTCCTTTCTTTCTTTCTTTCTTTCTTTCTTTCTTTCTTTCTTTCTTTCTTTCTTTCTTTCTTTCTTTCTTTCTTTCTTTCTTTCTTTCTTTCTTTCTTTCTTTCTCTCTTTCTCTCTCTCTTTCTTTCTCTCTCTCTTTCT
>NW_005054554.1:96955-111955 GCF_000277835.1 Geospiza fortis | reverse complement strand
TCTCAGCCAGGAGAAAAGTACCTAACTCTCATTCACATTAATGAAAAATGTAATCCTGCCTAAGTTTCCATGCAGGGCTTGGTTGTACACGTTCCACCCCAGCAAACACTAAATCCAACTCCATGCAAGGTGCAGAAACCAAGCATATTATGTAAAACAGAGGAGAAATTACAGGAAAACAACTATTCTTATCAGCTGCAGTTTAAATCTACCATCCTTATTGCTGTAGCAAGTACAGCAGGCAGCAGATCAGCAAACCTGGGTGGGCTGCATGCTGAGAGTCCTGCCACACTCATTCCTCTTAGCCTGAAAAGACAGAAGGTCCTTTGAGAGGCTCTGGGAGTGTGAAAGCTGCTTTAGCCTTGCAAAATCCCATGAGCAGAGCGAATGAAAACCTGACCAACATCTGAAAAAGTATTTCTCAGCTATGGAAGTAAAGGAAGAGGAAAACATAACGTATAACAAATCACCTGCAGAAGGGGAACATCTTGACAAAAAAGGGTAGCTCCCCAGCACCTGGTTCTTTTGAAGCATTTTATTCTTCTTTTTTGGGACAGGTCAGGCATTTGACTAACCTTGAAATTACACAACTTCTGTCCCATCAGAAGGTCACTCTCCAGAAACACAGACTGGAGGGAAAATGGTCCTGCCTTCCCTAACAACAAAAACAACTCCAAAACTTACACAATGACTTTGTAAAATGTCCAGACAGATGAATATGGAATCTGGTATGATTCTCCAGAGACAGGTTTGAAGAGACAGGTTTTGGTGGGCCACTAGTTTGATTTGAGCAAAATGAAGCTTGGAAGCACCAGAGCACTTGCTGCTCCCTTTAAGAGATAAATGTTGGTAAATCTACCTTGAAACTCCAGCCAAGGAGTTATCATCACAGCAGCATTAGTAATTATTATCAGATGTGTGAAGAAATGTTTTCTAAACTTTCTCTTATTCTAATGTAAACCAAATGTTATTCTCCCCACCAGTGGGATAAATAATGTGATATTTTCCTTTTGTAACAGGACTATCAGCTGTATACTTAATTAAATTTATTTATTTTTGCTGAAAAACTTTTTCCCTCTTCTTCATTAAATTCTTTGAAAATATAGCTGTAGAAATTACACAGAACATCATAAAACACAAGTATTTCTTCTCCAGCGTAGCTGAGAGATGCACTACAACAAAAAAAAACAGGAAAATAAGTTCTTTAGCACAACGGCTTACATATGTTTTCCAAACCAAAATCACTTTGGAAGCATGCGTTTAAACATGGGTCTTGTAGCAGCCTAGAAAATAGCTAACATTTCTTATGCATTGATATGTCTAATTTCTCTTTTTCTCTCCAGACCTTGCCAGCTTTGTAAATAAAGTGCCCCTCCTCTTAACGACTCCCACTTTAACATGTTCGACCTATCTGATGCTCTTTTGTTAAAAATTACCAGTTCCAGATATTAACTACAAGTTTTTGTAGGAGAAGATTTAAAAAGCACTAGGAGCAAAGGGACAATTATTCACATCCTTAGTAGAATGAGCATTAACTTCTCTGTCCATGTTTGTTCCTCACACAGTTCAGAGGCTATGGGCACTATATTTATGATTCAGGCAAACCCCAGAGATCTGAAGCAACTATAAAATATTCTGTCAGCTCTGCTGACTTTCTCTTAATCTGATCTTTAAAGGATGTTTAAAATTAAACAGCTGCTGAATTTCTGAATTTCTTGGATTAAAAAACATTGGCATTGACTGGTTTTTGCTCGCATACTTTCTCTATGAAATTTAATTATTTGGTAATTCAATACTAGTATAAATTCAGCTATGTATTGACTCAATTGTAATCATCACCAGAATCTGAAAAATGTAGTGTGTCACTCCTGTTTTAGTAGGAGGTCACAGCAGCTGGTGCTAGCAGTAACTCTGACTAAGTCCAGGCTTGTTTATTTTTTCAATTTGCAATGAAACATGACATTACAGTGGCATGGCTGTTTTACTCTGCTTCTCATCTCAGATGAGATCTCAGAAGTGAAAGTCTTTTGGGAAATATTTATACATGCATACAGAATTGTCTGTGGCCCTAATTTTAAACATCTTTTTTTGCCACAGGCACTTTGTTTACACTACACAATTTGTATTTTTGTCCTAATAATTACAAAAAGGGCAATGAACCATTGGACAGGAAAACGGATTTTATGATCTTGTTGAGAGAACTGCATAATGAGGTGATTTCCTCAGAACAGACCTATGACACATCCATATTTATCTTCAGTGAATCATGTTGTAGGCAAAAATCTTTGTCCACAGAATTCGATAGGAGATCTCTAGTATACACATGAATAAGACAAAAAAAGGTCAACACGTTGGTGCTATGACAACAAGGCATGATGGATGATCTTTGTGGGAGAGGTCCAGGCAGACAGCTTGCTGCAATAGCAGCTGTCCAGCTGAGAACTGCTCAGCACTGTAGGACACGACTCAACACAAAACAGCTTTCAGCAGATAAGAAAGGGATGTTCATGAAGTTAAGGAAATACTTAATTTTGGAGATGAATAGGGTTAGGGAAATGCCTTTGTTCATATGTCTCTGTAAACAATAATCTGCTGTGGAAACTGTATGTGGCAATAAAAAAAAAAGGTTAAGTGAAAAAACAATCAAGCAATTGCATTCAAATTGCTCATATAATGAATAAGGGAGAGAGAGGAAATGGCCACTTGCCTTGGAGGAGCTATTTCTCGCCACCAAAGCACGACACCTCTGATCTCCCAGTACTGATTCTAGGGGAAACTGCAAGACACATTTGGACAAGGAACGTATTCCCTCAAGCTTCCGCTGGGCTTGTGTGGCAAGCCAGCCTTGGGTGGGGAGGACATTGGGGTGGTTTCTGTCAGAAGCTGCCATCAGGCCATCACAGCCAGTGCCAGGCTGCTGGGCTGGCTGCTGACCGGGGCTGAGCCCATCAGCAACAGCGGCAGCAGCTTTGGGATATTGCATCAAAAAAAAGCTTAAATTACAGCTGCACAACAGCAGCTGTGAGAGCCGAGGAAGAGCAGGTGAGAGAAGCAGGCCCACGGTCAGTGCAGGAGGGGAGGAGGTGCCCCAGTGCCAGAGCAGCCCAGGCAGAGGCAGCTGTGCCCCTGCAGCCCAAGGGGGTCCACGGCACAGCGGGGATCCTCCTGCAGCCTTGGAGCAAGCTGTGGCCCCGTGGAGAACAGGCTGGATGGAGCTGGCTCCAGGAGCCCTTGGAGAGGAGCCCCCACAGGGTCAGGTTTACTGGCAGCGCCTGGGACCCCATGGGGGGTAAGCTGGAGAAGTGTATTCCTGAGGAACGGCATCCTACGGAGAGGACCTATGTCACCCTGTTAAAAAACAGCTTGTTTTTTAAGATTTTCTAGACCTTCTGATATTGACATTCTTGTGGTGAACTTTCTCAGACACTTTCTGTAAATAACTGATTGTTTTGTCTTCTTTTGTGGAGGAGGAGAAAGTTGATGGACTGTTGGTTTGACCAGTGCGATTGGAAGGGTGTCACTGTCACCCTCCAATCCACTGTCACTTTTGGAAATCTATAAATGTTGGAGTCAGGAAAATAAACGCTCTCTTTCTTCCTTCACCTTGAGAAGGTAGTGTGCTTGTGTTCTTTGTGTCATATAGTGACAGACCTACACTGGAGGAGGATTATTTCATGTGATTGGGAACCCGGGCTGGAGCAAGGGAAGAGCATGAGGAAGAAGGAGCAGCTCAGACATGTAAGAACCAATAACAACCCTCAACTTCCCAAACTTCTTTGCCACTCACAGGAAGAGGTAAAGAATTTGGGAATGAAGTTCAGCTCAGCAAGAACGGAGGGGTGGGACAAAGATGCTTTTAATATTTGTTTTTATTTCTCATTATTACGGTCTCTTTAATTAGCAAGATAATAATTTATCTAAGTCTTTTTTGCCTTGACAAGTAATTAGGAAGAGGTCTCCTAGTCCTTATCTTGGCTTATGATGTTTCTGCCACTTTTCCTCCCTCCTCACCCTCCTCACAATCCTGTTGGGAAGTAGGAGTGAGAGAGCAGTTTGGTGACCACCGGGTGGCCAGTCAGGATCAACCCGCACAATGCCACATCCATAACTTTATCAGACGATAAAAATCATTGGTGATGTTGGGGGGCAAGGGGGTAGGTATTTGCCACCTTGCAATTTTTGGTCTGGTATAAGCATCCAACATACAACTGTCCACTTTAATCCTAGTTTTATTCCCATTTGCTGGATCCCATTTATTATTATTTATGAATAATTCCTAGTCCTAATGTGTTTATTTGGAATGGTTGTCTGCCAGCACCTCAACAGCTTGGCCATGCACTGAGGACCCACCCAAACGCTCCGCAGCACCACTGGCTTTGTTTTGTGTTGGAAGGTCTGAGACCTCCCCTGGCTGCAGCGAGGTCTGGCTTCCACATCCTCTGCTAAAACAGGTCCTGAGCACAGAAGACAGCCCAGTTCCTGTGGCGGCTGCCCCAAAATGCTTGGTGCCAGTCATGTACCTCTCTTCTCAGCCCCTCTTTTGCGTCTTTGCTTTTGCAATGGTTTCAGAAGATCGCAGATTGAGTGCTGGGTGCAAAGCTGGTCTCCTTGTAACATATTTTTGTCTGTATGTTTGTAACACATGTCTGTTTGCAGACAGACCTTAGGAGTGAGGTCTAACAGGTACATTCCTGCGGCTTTTCGTCTTCCTGTTTGGCACGGTATGGGCAGGGAAAGCCTCCTACAGATTTCAAAATGTTTAGGCTTGTGGGCAAGGTTAGGTAACAAAATGTTAACGTTTAAACAAAGAAATTAGTTTTTCTGTGATGGAATTCCTGCCTATCAAAAGCCCAAAATTGAAGTTTTGTAATTTATTTATTTATTTCCTTGAAATATGTCAGCCTTTTAACTCACCAGAAAATAAAGTTTGTAAGTCTCTAAATATGTATTAATAAATTTATTTTATTAATTATTAATTATTAAATAATGTAGTGGGGTTTATAGTCTGTATTTTTGTAGATGTTGTGTTAGGCTTGTGTAAAGGACTGTGAGGAGTCTCCCCTATGAGGAGGCAGGTCCTGCACACCACATGTGATGAAGTGATCATAACCCCCATTCCCCCATCCCCAACCCACTCTAGGGAGGAAGGGGAGAATTCAGCAGCAAAGTTAAGCCTAGGAAAGGGAGAGAGGTGAAGCAAGGGTGCTTTAGGGATGTAGCTTTTATTTCTCATTATCCTCCTTCGATTTGATAGGAAATAAATTCAATTAATTTCCCCAGTTCAAGTAGGTTTCACCCATGAGAGCAACTGCTGGGTGATCTCTCTTTCTGCCCTCATCTTGCCCCATGAACCTTTAATTACATTTTATACCAGCTGTCCTGATGAGGAACAGAAAAATCGAGTGGGTGGGTGGGCATGTGGCATCCAGCCAAGGTCAACTAACCACAACGTCTTCATTTATTTATTCAATGTATACTTTTGTGGGAAGTAGTTTGCCACAAAATGTTTAATGTAGTTTAATTCAGTTTTTCATTATAAAAACTTGAAAGCATATACTCTAACAAAATCAGGAAAAATTCAAAACTTTGCGAAAAAGATACACTCTAATCTAAGGAAATATACTCAAAGTACAATTTTTATTTGCTTTTGTAGCAATTATTTGAAAGGATTTCAGAAGTAGCTCTACTAATTCATCAGCAAGACAGATTCAGTGTATACAAGAAAAAGCTTTTCTGTCTTGAACTTGTCTTTCCATCTGGTGAGAACATAGAGATCTAAACATACATAGAGAATTTCAGGCTGGGATGAGATCTTTAATGAGACTCAGACAATACACAACTTCATGTTTTCACAGAAGAGTCTTTTAAAACTAATTTTGAGTAATTAATTTATGTGATATTGAATTAGCACCAACATTTTTTTCATAACTAAAAATCTGAATAACCACCAAGAATACAGTGGAATTACTTTTTCATTTTTTTTTAACAATTGCATGAATAGACTGCAAAAAATATTTTCTCAAAAACATCACAAGCTGGACAAGTGCATGACTGTGTTTCTGTTTATTCTGTTTCAGGACAGGTTATACCCTTACTTCATTTGGAAAATTCTTCCTTTCAAACTTGCCTTTGGAGAACTCCAGAAGATATTTTGCTGGTTTGCTTCCAGTATTTTTTGCCCTTGAAAAGAGTTCTTTGCAGTATTTATTAAAATTACTTCTTTTGTCAGATTTCATATTGACAGAAACTTTATCTGAACAAAGATAACTTTTTTCCTATTTTAGTACTATTAAAAATTGAAAAAAAACCCCCAAAACTAGAATTCTCCATAGACCTCACCATCTCAAGTGTTTCTCTTATTTGTTTTTGAGTGACTATTAAAATTTCATCCCTAGTGTGTCATAAATTATAAATTAACTCTTTAAAGACATGATAGTCTTCGAAAGAAGAGAAAAGTTTTTAGGGAATAATTAAGATGCAAAAAATTCTTAGCTCTTAAATCTTTTTATGTTGATAAGACTAGACTATGTAAGCACTTGAGCAGGCATACAGGAATATATTTTACATTGTCAATAATTTCTCATAATTACATATTTTTGTGGGGGGTTTTTGTGCCTCCCCTTCAGGTCTTCCAAATCACAGAAAGTAATGTGAACAAATAGAGAAAATAAGCAACAGTTGAAATGTTGAGTGAAATTAAAAAGAGTTGCGGAAGCTCTGGCTCAATATCCATGATGTGGCAATTCAAAACAATTCTGAACACTTTCCCAAAATAAGCAAACATTTATATTATGAATGCCAAAACAAAACTTCATATTGCCAGTGTGACACACCATGAAATTGGAAAGTGTGCTTGTGGTCAGCTCCTCCCCAATAAATCTGATAGTTTTTTTATGGGTTAAAGCTGATGATTATTATTAGCAAATGGCAAGGCTCCCTGCCAAAAGAGTAGAATTTTAAGTGTATTTCTTACCAAATGTTCCTTTTTTATCTTGATTATACCCCTATTAAGCTTTTTTTAATGCGTAGCATATGCCACTTGGAATTAACACTTAACATTTTTCCAAGTTCTTGACAAAAAAGTCTAGGAGTCAAGCAGAGGGGAGCAATAAAGCTAATTGGACGTCTAGGAAGAAAAACCTTATGCAGACTGATCAAAGAAGTAAAAAAGAAACAAAGCCCTCACAAAGAAGGGCTGTCCCTGTCCCACTTTTCAGAGGAGAAGGTGAGGCATGAGAACTGCCTTCTGTGAAAGACAGCTGAAACACAATGAACTCTGCCTGCTCCTTGTCTGGAGGCAGCAGGGAGGCCCCAGGAGGGAGCTCAGGGCTGGACTCCAGGAATTCCTTGCAGGAGCCACCAGGAGCAGGATGCTAGGGAAGGCTGCCTGGAACACCTTCACTGCCACGCTGAGAAACACACCTTGAGGCACAGGTCTCTGTGAGCCTGTCTTGGGGCCAAGGGAACAGCTTGGGGACCTTGCTTCTGAAATTCAGCGCCACGCTGATGTTTGGCAGCAGTCTGAGAGAAGAATCACCGTGTAAAACTTGGCGTGAAATCATTGCAGCAGCAGCTGGGGGAGTTCTGCTGTTACGCAGGTGCCGCTCCCAGGAAAGCTGCAGCTACATCAGCGCAATCTGTTCTTCACAGGCTGAGGCTCAAATGGTGTGAGCACTGCTGTAGCAATATAAACACATCCTCTGATGGAGCATGGAGGCTGCGCTGCTTCAACCATACCACAACCTTTGGATGAAACTCACCTCCCCGAATCACAGACCTTACAGACAAGTAGCTGTGATTTCTTTCCCACACCCAGAAATGTTGATGTTTGCAGCTGCCCTTGATGTTTGCAGCTGGTTGAAATCCTCATTTAAATGTATGATTGGCCCCCACCACTGAAGCCACTTTTCTTGCTTCTAAGTCTTACATTACCCCCTTTATTTTGCACTCCTAACTCATGGCTTAAGCGCCCTTTCAAGCAACTCCTACATCTTACCTGCTCCCCACTGGTTGTACCTAGTCATGTAACACTCAAAAAGCTTCTTTCTGCTCAAGAAGCAAGAATAGCAAGGTTTATACACACTTTAGTGGCCTGTTTGTGTCTCTCTCTCTTCCACTGCAGATGTAGTTTGCTTTACAGTAATTTCCTTCTGTTGTACCATTATTTTCATCTCTGTTATTACTCACAGTGTCTTTTGCAGTTCTAGCATATTAAAAGAAAAAAATACCCCAAGTCCACTCAGAGAAATGAAACACAAGTAGTACTGATCTGTGATGAGGAAAAGAAACTGATAGTGGAATAGAAGAATTTCACCTATGGGTTACATCCCTTTTGTGCTTTTACATTCATTTTACCACTTACACAGGAAACACACCAGGCTTAATTTGACACCATGAGCTCAAACATAAAGCTGATGAAAAGCCACTTCTGAAGGCCACATAGTGACCTCATTAAGCTTTAACTAAGAAGAAGATAGAAAAATATCCCTGAGGAAATTCCCCAAAATTTAACTCTCCTCCACTTCACAGAAAGGTGAAAAGTTTATTTAGAAGGTTTTTATAACAGGTTGCTGATCTAATAGATGCAGCAATTTTAGATAAATCTGACATAAGAAGACCAATTAACTGGTTATTTTAAAAATAACCACTTGAAACAATGTTGTGCAACTTACTGAAGTAGGACATGAATAAAAACACTGAATAATCTTCCATCTTTTGAACTATTTTATTTTACTGTTCTAACATGGGAGATGGATAACTTTTAGCATTGTTAATATTTAGCATAACAGTGAGAGTGCAGAGCTTTGAATTTTTGAAATTAATTTGTATGGTTTATTCTTGGTGTCTGACTCACAAATCCATTCATACCATAAAGAAACTTTATGATATCTGTCTTGAATGAATAGTAAGTTTCACAAGAAATTCTGCTTTAAGGAAAGAGAGTTGCTTACTAGAGGTCTTGGGAGGAAAGGATTAAACCTGAAAGAAGATGTGCTTTGGAGCTGCCACAATTGTTTCCTGTAAATACAATATGGGAGAAGGAAAGAAGAAAAACAGAGAAAAACAGCTGTACACCGGCTCACATAAACCTTTGGTCAAAGGCTGCAGTAGTTTGAGAGAAATGGTTAGATATATTTTATATTTCCTAAACCTAACAGCCTGATGCAAAAATTCATATTGAGTAAGAAAAAAGAATTACAATTTTTTAAAGCTTTGGCTCACACTTCACATGGCTCACACATGAAAAGAGTACCTGGGAGGGTGATTAATACAGCCTGTGTGAAAAGCTGTCTGAAGAAGAGATATATGAACCCTCACAATACATTTATTAATGATCTGTATGCTGGAGTTGGATGCACAGTTACCAAGTTTTCTGATGCTACCAAACTAGGAGGTGATCACTGTCTTGAGGGACAAGGTGCCTTGCAGAGGAATCTAGATTGGAGGAGGAATTGGACAATTTTCATCAGTGTGAAACTGAATGAGCTGTTGCCAGATTCAGAAGGAGGGCAAATCCCATCCTGGGTGCATCAAACACAGCACAGCCAGACAGGCAACAGAGGTGATAGTGCTGCTGTATTTAGTGAGAGCAGTTCTGGGCCTCACACTTGAGGAAGGGTGTGCAGGCACTGGGATGCACCCGGACGAGGGCAGTGGGGCTGGTGGAAGGGCTGGAAGGGCTGTCCAGTGAGGGGCAGCTGAGGAGTTGGCGTTTGTCCTTTGTGGAGAAAAGGAGGCTGAGGAGTGACCTCACTGCTCTCTGCAGCTTCCTGGGGAGGGGAAGTGGAGAGGGAGGGAGGGAGGTGCTGATCTCTGTTCTCTGGGATCCAGTGACAGGACCATGGGAAGGGCTCACAGCCGTGCCAAGGGATGTTCTGACTTTGTGTGTTGAAAGGAAGAAGCTTCACAGAGAAGTGATTGATGGCCCAATCCTCTTAATAATTTACAAAAAAACCACACAACACTGAATCTGAAACTTAATTTAAGGTCCAAAGGCGTAATACATCAAAAGTGCTTTTTCACTTGAAGAGTTCAGATAGTATTAAATTCACATCTGTATCACGGAGCGCTAATTAATTACCCTGACTCTGGGAAGGAAATTTGTCCAGCTGCAACATATACATCCTGGATCATGTGATTTCTGGCTGGTTTAAGAGCCGTCATCTATTATAAAGGTCTATTTTTTGTTTAATTTTTGAGATTTCTGTGTGGTGTCTGTCACATAACCTTTTAGCAGGTCCCTTCAGTACAGTCATAGGTCTTACCATCACACTGACACTGTTAAATATGAAGAAATGACTTGCAAGATGAATTCAACCTCCTGGTGTTTCCTTTTTGCTAACACACTGATGAATTCCCTGTATTTGCCCTGGTGCCAAGCTGGGTTTATGTTCTCTTAGTTGCTATTATTACCTTTGGGGTCTAACTGGCATGCCACTGCTCCTGTCTTGAAAAGGGATGGATAGTTGCTCTTGGGTGAATTGCTTTTTTACAAGCACAATGAAATGAAAATTGTTGCCATGAGACCACTCTCCTGCACAAAGTATTCATATGCAACTTTCTTTGACAGTCCTCTACCATCCTAAAAATGCTTCTGGTATGATTTAACACATTTACCCAGCCTTTCGATAAAACTACAATATAGCTTTGGCCAATTGTAATTTTTTTCTGCCTTTTTTTTTTGTTTTTGTTTTTACATTTTTTTCTTTTTTCCCCACATTTTTTTCATTTTTATGGTTATTCTGAAGTGATGCCAGCTTCCAATTTATTTAATATAATCTGCATCAGTTGATATGTTGTTAAGTCAGAAAGTCTTTTAGATCACTAAGGGAGGAGAATAGTGGGGAATGAGCCAACTGTCTTAGAAATCAAATATTATAGTGATGATTTCCATAACATCTACATTTAAATTTTTACCTTAGAAGTCATACACACCTCCCTAAGTAAAAAACTCATAACATCATGTTGCCTTAACATTGATCAAAACTGTTCGCCATATTAATCTTTTCATCTGCTTATTCTGGAATGGTAGACTAATTTTAATTACTAATTTTAATTACTAATTTTAATTTATCTACCATTCCAAAAATTACTATAATTTAACACACTACAGAATTATTTGCTTTTCCAAGTTATAAAAAAATTATCTGGTAGAAGTTTTTTTATAAACTACAAAGGGTATTTTTCTTAATGCCTGGCTTAAAATTATTAATAATTAAAAATTAATCCGATTTGTAGAATTTCTAGTAGTTATTGGTGTGTCTTCTTTCAAAAACTCTGCTTGCAAGTAATTTCTATGTGTTTTGAGCAGCTCTTGCACGCAGTATGCTCTGCCAGCGTATGGGCCAGAAATCCTGTGTAAAATTAAGAGATGTAAGAGCATTGTCCAAACACTTCTGGAACTGTGTCAGGCTGGTGCTGTGACTACGTCCCTGGGGAGCCTGTTCCAGTGCCCAAACACCCTCTGGGTGAAGAACCTTTTCCAACATCCAACCTAATATCCAACCTAAACCTTCCCTGACCCAGCTCCATGCCATTCCCCCTTGTCATGGCTCTGGTCATCACTTCCTCTCCGTTCACAAGTTGCCTCAGGACTAAAAAATAATTATAAACTGTCATGTAAGTGGCACAGTAATAATAAGAATATGCCATTGAACATAGCACAGAAAAGCCAAATTTAGCTGGGGATAATGAAGATTTAACTGGAGTGGAATTTGGTTACTGCTCTCTGCCAACTGTTCTTTAATCTACATCTCCTAGTGCACAGTGAGACCTAAAGGAGGGAATCACAGTGTTTCCAGGCTTTTAATCTATTTGTTCTTCATGAAAGAAAGACCTGATCCTTTGCTTGCTCCATGGAAAATTTCCTGCTCATTTAAGACCTTGATCCCCCACTGTTAGAGGTTTTCCAATTAATAAACCTATTTGTGAACACAAAAAGAAACTTTTCATTTGAAAGTGGATGATAGTTGGAATTGAGTTCTTGAAATGAAGAGAGGGGAAGATGCGGAAGGGAATTTGTTTTGGTATTCATATAGCTGTTGCCATGAAAACTCTGCTTTCCAGGCAAAGGCCATCTAAGTGATGCACAGGTAAGAAAATGAAGGATCAGAGTAAATTGCATTCCACAAAAATACCAGAACTCTGAGACACACGATATGGAGGACATGAAATGACTAACCTGTAATGAGGGCATCAGTTTAATTACCATTCTGGGGACTAGAGACAGGAACAAGAACAGAGTAAGGCAGCCACTCCTTATTCATATGCCAGGGTCAGCATTGATCAAGATGTCAATATTTAACACAACCAGTGACTTCGTTCCCCAGGAAGAAAGCAAAAAAGAAACATCCTACAAAGCAAGAAGAACTCAGTGGAAAGAAAAAAGTAGACAGTGAGAACAAATGGCACAGTAAAGGTAAAAGGAATTGTTAAGAAACACCTTTTGAAAAACTCTAGTTTCATTACAAATTAAAATAGATGGCATCACAATCAGAGATAGAAGAAATGTGAAAAACATAGCACAAAGGTCTAGGGAGATAGAGAAATATCTCAAAAGTGACATAAGAAAAGAATAATCACTCATCACCTCAATATCCCTCCAACAGGAAGAGAACACAGAGCACCAACAGATCAGGAGGGTTTAAAAAGGACAGCAGAAAAGGTGGGCTTATCAGAAGACAGGAAAGTTGTCTGTGTATGTGCTCACAGTGGAAGGGCTTCCAGCACTTTCCGAACCTCTTCTCTGTGGGTGTATATATCAGAAGTGGTAACTCAAACTTAGGCAGCAACAAAAGACCTTACAGAAAAAGTAAACAAAATAAATAGCAACAACTGCCACACTTATTTCCAAGCAATTAAAGAAAGACAGACAATGAAACAGTTGAATTAAGTGGCTTCAGTGCATCACCACTTAAAAAATTCTTTGATACCTGAAGATTAGAAAGTAGTAAAGATGATGTTTACACTTTTTTCAAAACTCTATAAGGGGTTACTCAGGAACCTACAACTACTACTACAGGAACCTACTACTCAGGAACCTACTGCTAGTACTACAGAAGTAAAGACAAAATAAGTTAAAAAAATCAGTAAAGAACAGAGTTAAAGGTCTTGGCTTTTGAAAATTGCTTGAATCCCTTCAGATGACAAAGCCTACTCCATCACAATCTCTGGAGGAACCTTCCAGGTCAGCGCAGGTTTCTCAGAGACTGCCATTTGATGGGTTCTAATGTCACCATGCAGAAAAGTAGAAGGCAAGTTCCCTTTGATACCCTCAGAGAGGGAAAGGACGGCGGCTGTGCAGTATCAGTGTAACAGACAGACACACTGCCTTTTCCTGTGCCAAGGTGACAGAAGCGCAGAATTGTGCTAAGCAAAGTGCTACAGCTGTTTTTGAGAAAAGTAAGGACCTGCATTCAGACCTCATCTGAATGCAGGTACAGACTGATGCTCTTCCTGACGTATTGGGGAAACGGCAGGCAAGGAATTGCAGGCGCTGGACTGAAAGGAGAAAGGGGTCAGCAGAGTGCAGGAGGTTACCAGTTTGACTTGTTCCACAATGGCTTGTCCAGACATATAGAACAGCATACCAAGAAGAGGAGAAAGATTAGAATTTGAACCATTAACCTGATCTGGGCACTTTGTGGAGCAGATCATGAATGAATTTGTCTTGATGTCAGAGAAGAAGCTCGTTGCAAAAGTAGAAGCAGGACACAAAGTCACCTCTGGGTGACTGTGCCTCTGCTCTCAGATAAAAGCAAATGTCACTCCTATTCTTCTGCATCTGAAACTGCACTTCCTCACTTCTGCCCAGACTACCATATTCATATTTCATACAAGACATTCCATAACCTGTCTCTGCCCCTCCACCATAAAAAAAAGAAATTAAAAAATATTTCAGAGCCACTATGTCCTCCACTGAAATTGTAAATTAAGAATGCTAACACATTACCTACCGAGTGGTGGGTAGTCCTCTTGGCGTCAGACAGTCACCCATCATGGAAAAACTTTGTGAATTGCAGACCTTTGATCAGCTGCTGCTCCTCACTGTGGTGTAGAATGACCTACACAAATCTTTCTCTCCTGTTTCTTGTGTTAGTGCCTCCCTCCCACACGAGTGCTGGCAGCTCTGCTCTCCAGCTAGTTATTGACTCTGACCATGTTTCCAGAGCAACAAAATAGTCCTTCCCCAGGGCTGTAGTTGTTGCAGCAATTGTCATTCATTCTCCAGCAGGCAGTGGTTATAAATATTTAACTGCCCATCCCTGATTTAGTGCCAATTTCTGCACATGCTTCCAGGTTGTTACCTACATGTGTACCTACTTGGTGTGCTACCCACAGATTTGGTTGAGGTACTAGGTAGAAAAATGGGGGAAAATAAAAAGAAGCTTCCATCCTGCCCACTCATAACAGAAATTATGACTTGGCATGTCAGAACCTGGTATTTGTTTGTTGTTATGGCTAGTAGTGAAAAGGCAAAGCCCCACTGAATATATATATTTGAAGGTGTGTTGATAGGCCAGAAATTGGTTTAAAATGGAAAATATATCTATTTTAAATAGAGATAAGCATACATGGGTTATCTGGGCATCATGGTCATGCGATGCCTCCTGGTACTTGATGCCTCCTGGTGCAGTGACTCATGATGGCAAGGTTGTTGAAAAGCTAAATGAGGAACACACATTCTGCTGTTCTTTTCATAAGCCAAAGAATTAGTGGGTTTTAGAAACATCTTCCAAAGTCAGTGAAGTTTTGAAGAACCTCAGCAGATTTTTGAAGGAAATTATAGCTGTGTTTCTTTCAAACTACTGTCTCACTTGTTCCTAAACTCCTAATCCATATAATTCCCGTGAACAGATTAAATGAAGGAGTGGAAGACAAAGGAATTTAAGGAGATATATGTGTGTCTGGAGAAGTGGGCAAGCAGTATCATGCAAGCGCTGGATACAAAGAAAACAACCTCACATTAATGTCACAAGACAGAAAAATACAATGTGCTTT